>NW_019268582.1:808239-827257 GCF_002738365.1 Cucurbita moschata | reverse complement strand
TTTTTTTTTTTTTTTTTTTGGCTTAATCATAGGAATTTCATGGCTAAGCTGTTATGATCGCACAACAATGCACACACTCGATCTGAGTGAACAAAGAAATAGGAGAGGAAATGCAAGGAGAAATATTGGCTATAAGTTTTGCATTAATGACTTCAAGTATATACAGAGACAATACAGATATAACCTCCTACTATATATAAATATTTATCTTATATTTCTCTACCCTCTTCTCGTTATAAATAATTGTAAATAATAATTGTTTACTACCACGATTGCAGCTATACATAGGCACCATTCTATCCCGTCAACCAACAATTTCATTCTCAAACTATTATCAACATCTTCAATGCACCCATATAAATTGAGGCTTTGCACAACCTCAATGTTCTAACATCAACACATTTTGTCAACATGTTTGCTTGCCACCATCTATCTTCAAAATATTATAGCCTTCTGTGTTTTGTTTTTGAATGATAGACCGAGTTCTTCACCAATTATATGGTACACTAACTATATGTATAAAGAATCTTCTCGTGTCACTTTTGCCCAATTCTTCTAGAAGTATGTCATCCATATCATCTTCTTTCCAGCTTTCTATTTCCACATACTCAGCCTCAGTAGACGAAAGAGATCACATTTCTGAAGCCTGGACATCCCCGTTGCAATTTGTAATAGCCCAAAAATAAGTAAATAAATAAATAAACAAAAAAAATATTATTATAAACAAAAAAAATATTATTCTTTTTAAAAAATAATAATAAATTAATAAAAAATAAAAAATAAAAAACAATTTTTTCACACTTCTCTCCCTTGGCTATTTCCTCCAATAATCTCTACCTCACAATTCATGATGAAACAGAAACCAAAAAAAGAGAAAACAAAAATGCCAATCAATAGATTTACAAGTGATTCTGAAGATCTTCGGAAAGAGATATATTTGAGACCTTTTTTCTCATGGAAGAAATTCATTTACGATTTTTTATTTTTTATTTTTATTTTTTTATTATTTTATTTTTATTTTTATAGTTCAAAAATAAGGAAATATGAGGCCAAGGATACTTGTCTTAAAAGAATTAAAATAAAGGAAGGAAATATTAGATTACTCGGAGTAAGAAAATAAGAAAATAAGAAAATAAGAAAATACAATAGGGAGAGAAAGGTAAATTTTTGGAAAGAAAATCTATTTACAAAATTGCCAATAATATTTATTTACAGAATTAAAATAAATATAAAGAAAGATTTGGAACAGATTTGTCCAATATTCTTAGTGATTTTATAAATATATCCCATACTCAAATTATAAAGTCTCCAATGTTCAGGTGGTCTAACGGGACCATTGTAAAATTTAGAGAATTAAAATTGAAATTAGAAGTCATGGTTCATATAAGTTGACTTGGATACAAAGGACAAAATCGAACTTTCTTAAGGATACATCAGTGACACCAGCCTAAGCTAATTAAGCAAGTGACCTTACTATCAGCATGGTTATATTTGATGTTGACACGTGCCCCGTGGTTCTGCACGTGTCATATATATTGATATGTGTGAATTGTCTGTGGATCGATATGCTTTTTATATGTTGTATATATGTTATAATATGTGAATTGTATGATAATAATTACAGTACGATGTGTTAAATGATATGTTTGAGATAGGATACGAGAAGGATGCACAAAACGAAATTTAACGATAGGAGTAAGATACGTTTATGAAACGTTAAGGTTAGGTTACGTATCGGAGTGCTATGGATATGAGAGATTGATGAAAGAATACGGTTAGGTTATGGGTAGAAAGGGATAAGTTTGTGATAGATTGATAGAACGATAGCGTTAGGTTGCATTCCTATAATGATATGACTAAGGTACGTTCACATAACGATATGACTTTGATAGGTATAAGAATGTTAAGACTATGATAAGTTAGGGAACGATATGACCACGAAGTATTTACGATATGACATATTTATGATACGATATATTGTGATGTGATATGTTATGTTTAGATTGTTTTGTGTGACCATTGAGGTAATTGTGATATGAATTGCACGTTATGAAATGACATGTTAAAAGCATGGAACGTTATGTTATGTTTTCTAAATTAATGTATACAACATGTTATGAATGACATGATATCACGATAGATGAAATGAAATATAATCATGTTAGAATTATGCATGATATGAGAACCGAAAGTGAGAAAATATATGATATGAATGTAAAACGATAGCGGGGTTATATTTAATAATGTCGAAAATGGAAAATTATTGGGACCTCATGCATTATGTGTGCTCATGCATTTGGGGGATACCCCTATTTCATCACGATGGGTAGGGGTACAATCATTATGTTTTACATAATGCTGTCGGCAGGGATATGATCATTATGTTTTACATAATGCTGCCCGCAAGGGTACGATCATTTTGTTTTACATAATGTTGTTGTAACGGTTACTAGTTCTAATGGGTGTCTGGCCTAAGGAGCTCCTAGAGTATGCTCGCTCGACAAGGAAAGTGGCCCAGCGATGTGCGAACTGACTGGTGAGTTCATACTCGCACGTATGAGCTGTGTGTAGAGTATATGGTACACATCCAAGTTAACCGTTAGGATAGTACCGTAGGAAATTAGATTGAAAGAATAGGTCTTGTCATTGCATTCACATGTTCTTATATTCAACCTCTAATAGTGGGGACTGAGTATTTCTTTAAATACTCAAGCCATGTGCTACTACATTTTTTAGGTTAAGGCAAGAACTTCTTGTACGGCTGACGACAACATTACAAGTCGAGACCATGGCACATGCATAGTGTAGTCGTATTTATTTTCTTAGGCTAGAATAGGATGTTCTTAATTTAAACGTTTATTTATTTTATTTAGCCTTTTGTTGTGTCGTTTTTTAAGGGTGTTTTCAAAACACGTAAGTCCATGGCTGTGTTTTAAGATAAAGGTTATGTTTTATGGAATTTAAATGAAGTCTTCCGCATTCAATGTTTATGATACGTATACAGTAGCAACCTTAAATTAAGTAGAAAATTTCGAGTTGTTACAGGATTTATACTCTAAAGCCTCATAATTAATTATTTAGTTTTTAACCATAATTTTTATTATTTTATTTGTAATTTAATTGTTATCCATAGTATGAAAATCCAAGGTTATTAATGTAATCTTAAACGATATGTAGTTGACATTATTGATACGGCTGTAACGACCCGAGAAAAAAAAAAGAAAAAAGAAAAACTCAATCGCCGTAAGACCCGTAAGTTTTCCGGCGACTACCGCGTTTTGCGGATCCAACGCTCCACGTTCCCTCCAAGGTGCCAATCCTCAGCAAACGTTACTCAACCAACTCCCATAGTCCCTTGGACCACCTACAAACACAGAGAAAAAGGAAAGAATCCGAGAGAGAGAACTCCGACAAGATAACCCACGGTGAAAAATCCCTTAATCGACGTCGAAAAGCTTAGTTAGCACCACGAGGATGGTCCTTAGCGACTATGCGTCATCATAAGGTAACTTTTGTACCTCTTTCGTGCGGATTATTGTCGGTAACCGAAGTTGAGAAATTGAGTTTCCTAAACGTTCTTAGATCTGTGAATATAAGACTGTTTAAGCCACAAAACTACGGGAAAAGAAAGAGGAAAGGAAAAAGAGAGAGGAAGAGGAAGGAAAAAGACAGAAAAAGACGTCAGAAACGACGAACGGAGGAGAGAGAATCTTCGCTAGAAAATCGCGCAGAGAGTCTGGTAAGGAAGACGAGACCCATCGGATCCGGGTCAACCCGAACCATAAACCCAAGAGCAACCCAAGTTTCTTCCCCTCAGCCTTTGCCTCCGACCCAGCTCAACTACAACGGCCCAAACCTTGGTCTAGCCTAGAAGCTCTTGGTTCAGTTGAACCAACCCGAGACTAGACCCGCGGTGCAACCAAACCGGCCTACAGCCCAATATTCTCGAGGCCTAAAGGACAGGTCCAACCCAGTAGTTTGCGAGCCCTCAGCCCACATACTTTCGCCCCAGTAGCCCAACGACCAGTCTGGCCCAGTAGCCTTCTGCAGCTGACGACCCAAATTGTGACCCACGCCTTGACCCGACACCATTGCATGACATGGCGCATTCTGCTATTGCCACATGGCACACAGCGGTGCATGCGGTCCCTTAGCTCGGCTCAGCGTAAACGGCTTGGGCTCCCTCCGGTGAAGCTCTAGCAGCTGTTTTGACTCGGGACACCTATTTTCGGCCTGGTTTCCACCATTTCGACCCTCCTGAATCCGTTTTCGACCTCAGTTAAGGTATTTGAGGCCGTATTAGAGTCGTATTTCACATTTACTGAGTTATTAATAATTTAATTGTGAAAATACTAACGGATGGTGGAGAATGGTGTGATAGGAAACAAACCCCAGCAACGTTGGAAAAAACTCTCAAGGAACGGGAGCTACGTTAGCTAATTAGGGAGTACTTCGGCCAAGGCCAACTAAGTAAGTAACCTTACTATAGAATAGGCTAAAGATTGTTTGAATTATGATGATGTATGAGTATGACATTGTGCTGTGATGTATGTTAAACGTATGTTATTTATGTTTTGATGCATGACGTACATGTTATATTTAATGCACTTAATGGCTTCTATGATGAGTATGATGTATGCATGACGATGTTATTAACATGATGATGTTTTCCATGTTGAACATGTCTTATGATGTTGTATGTCATATTGCATCACGTCGTAGATTGACATAGGACACAACCCTAAGAGTATGAAAATGATATTAATGTAAATATACATGAGCACGTGTTACACAGTATAACAAAGCGATGAGATTAGAGGTTTGTGTCAGAAGAGACGTATAATTGGATTTAGAGGGACCTCATGCATATTGTGTGTTCATAAACATAGGGCTACTTCCCCTAGAGATGATGAGTGCGAATACGCACAGATGAGGGTGTTCATGGGGCGCATGATACTATGGGGTTCCGCTGACCTCTAGACGTCGCTATAGATTAGCTTGACTAGAGGGTCCAGGGGGTGTGCGAGCGTCTTGAAGATTCACACTAGCACATGTGAGTCGTGTGTAGGGAAGTATTACACATCTTGTTCGAGACTGGAGGCCACCCTTATGATGATTAGAGATAGGTCCCTAATTCATGATTGCATATGTTTGGATTACCATGGCCCCTATAGTGGGGTCACTTACTGAGGCCGTGTGCCACATTGTTTTTTAGGTAAAGGCAAGACGCCCATGTACGGTTGACGACGGCATAGTGATCAAAGACTGTGGCGCGTGCATAGGATGGTTGCATATTTAAAATTTCTAGTCTTGGTTAGAATAGGGTGTTTGCATTTCATTTGTTTAAATTATTTAATTTGTAATTGTTTTTATCTTATTTTGAACTCCAGCATGATGTTTGAAACACGTAAGTCCGACATTATTTTCTAGTGATTTAATATATTTTGAAGTTTTAAATTCTCCGCTATTTAAGATGAGCATTTTTAGAGTTATCTTCTGCATTAGAGATGAACATGAGACGTTAGTAGCGACTCTAGATATGTGAAAATTTAGGGTCGTTACAGATGGTATCAGAGCTCTAGGTTTTAGATTCTGTAGACTAGCCTACGATATAGGTGATGGTGTTAATCTAACACATGCGGAAGCAATTTGGATCTTAGGCACTTTTAGAACATCAATTATTGTAAATAACTAGCATGTTCATAAGTATTAAAACTTAATAAGTTTAAATACTAACCTTTTGTAGTTCAAACTCCTTTTGTCTCACGAACCGGTTTCGAACCACCACTAGTGTCTTCTCCACTACCCTTAGAACGGAATTGTGGAATCCGGTGAGTGACTAAACTTGGGAGGGATTTTGTATATGTGAAGAGAGTGTTTGTGAGAGGTTTTTCTCAAGGTTTTTCACCAAGATGAAGAAGACCTTCCATGTATCATGATCACTCTATTTAAAGAGTCATGTTTGCATGTTCATGCAAATTTGAGATCAACAAATTTTGACACTTAAAATTCCACTCAAATGTTTGGGATTATGTGGCAAGCATGCATGTTTAAGTTAACCAAATTTTGACACTCAAAATTCCACTCAAACTTGTGGGGTTTATTTGGCAAACATGCAAGTTTGGTTAAACCAAATTTTGACACCTCAAAATTCCACTAACATGGATTTTTCCATGAGATGAAAGTCAACATTTTGACTTTCTTCATTTTAATTCAACAATTAATTTGAATAATGAATTTCAAATTAAAGTAACATTAAATGATTAATTAAACTATTTAATTAATATTTAATATTAATTCAAATACTAATCCCAATCAATTCCGACACATAATTGATTAAGATATTTAAATCTTATTTAAATATCTCATATTCTCTCTTTTTGTTTAATTCGTAAATAAAACAAAAATGCGATTAAATATATTGTATATATGTAACGTATATTCCCTAATTTGAATTTGAACACTTCGAACTCACTCGTCATACTGTTCTATGGTTTAGTCCGATATGAGCTAGCAGAGGAACCTAATGGACCTATAGATCATGGGCTCCAACGATCCAAGATTAACCGGTTAAACTCATTAACCTGGTTAACCAACATTCGTTAACTACTAGGACACTCCACTATAGCCTAGTAGTTGCACTCCCCTCACTATAGATATATTTCTGTCCATCTGATATAACCATGATTAGTAAGTCGATCCTTCACAGGTTGTTCGTAACTAGAGCTGGATCAATTTATCATTTTACCCCTGAAGTTACTTCTTGTTCCTTATGTCTCACTGATCCTCTAATGAACAATTGGTTTGTGGTCCAACCAGTAAACCGAATCCCTCTTAGGCCAATGAGAGGGTGGGGCCCCTTGTTCAAGACCTGGAGTCAGTGCTTAAGGGAACTACCTTTCTTCTATCCCTAAAAGTGGGTAGGAGTGAATTCCGTCTTGCACCCCACGTCCTCAGCCATTCACCCAGTCTTACCCCTGAAATGGGAGGCCTGTTGAGTCGGCGAATTAGAGCCACTCTCACCCATGCAAATCTAAGGATAATTCCGAATAAACAGGAGTTCATGGTTAGCTCAGGATTAAAACCGAGTTACCTAGGTTATCGAATGAAAAGAAAATCAGTCTCAACAGTAAACGACATTATAAAGTGAGAGTGGTTTTCTTCATGGTCCGATCTTATGCAATACTCATTGCATAGGACGCCCCCACTCACATGTCTCCACATGTACAATTTAGTGATCACATTGTTTATATCATATACAAAAGTGGGCCGCATCCATAGTGTCCCCAGAATAAGGTACTCAGCCTTATCCTTATACTATAGATCATTTTGACTATATACTTGAACTTGATCCCCTCTTATGTCTCTACATATAGTTCAAGTAATCATACTATAGTCAGAGTGTTCTTAGTTTATTGGATTTAGATTAATGATCGTAAAGTTCCCTTTATTCAATAACAATTTTTACTGAATAAACATCAATAATAACTTTATTGAACATAGAATATATCTTTGTTTACAAACTATGAGTTTTAGGACATAAAATCCAACAATAGGCTTGACACGCTCCATGGTCCCAACATCGATACCTCGTCACTTTCAGGTACGCCTTGCATAAGATAAGAAAGGAGAAACGTTTTTGAACTCACATGCATTTTCTTGTTAATATTGCTGAAATTGTGGTATATTTTAAGTATTTATGAATGAGTATGATATGATGTATAGCATGTTGAGTGTTTCTTTTTTGTGGCATTACGATGTATTGTATAATATGTATATTGTTATTTATTTATGCATAGTTTAAGGCTTTAGACTTAAGCAACCTTATATTGGTTTATAAAACCATGCCCAGAGGACGAAGAAGAGAAAGAGGAAGAGGAAGATGAAGACGAGGATGGGGAGACCCCGTCTTACAGGAATAGGACGAGGTGTGGTAGTAGAGGGCCAACCTCAAGAAGGATCAGAGGCTAGGTCGGTAATAGTTACGCCTTCCCCAGTTTTACCACCAGTAGTGCTACCACCTTTAGCGCCTCCACCACAAGCTGAACCTCCACCACAAGTTGAATCTCCACCCTAACCTGCTCTACCACCATAAGCCGCACCTAAGACTGCACCCTCAGTGATCAAGGAAGATGCTAATCCTAAGCTAATGCGTGGGTATATTCGAGCCTTAATTCAAACTTTGGTAGCCACTCAACAAGTAAAAGTATAAAATTTTACAAATCTCTAAAATCAAAATATTTCCTAGAAAGGAGCACAATGATGAAAAAAGATCTAAAAAAGGAATATCATCTTTGATCCTCAAGAATCTTGTGAACACTAGACTAATTTCAATTATTAATAAAAAAAAAATCACTTAAAATCTTCGGTGGCTACAAATTAGGTAATACGTATTTTCTTTGTTTTCCCTCTCGTTGGTTGTCCTCCTAATTATGATCCATATTCTCAATGTGTGTCCTTTTGAGTATTAAACTCAAATATATTAACTCATACTCAACCGCTAACTTTCAACGTTATTAAAGTATTTAAAAACAATAAGGTTGACATCGATTTCATTACTCTTCTTTCTTCTTCGTATAGCTTATATATCTCGATTAAAGAGAATAATTTTGGAGATTGAAGAATGGAGGAAGGGGAGTAGTGGGTAATGAAGAAGCAATAGATGAAAAAAAGGAAGAAACATAGGACAATGAAAACCAAAAGGGAAGAGCGATTTTGGTTCATATATCAATAATAATCTTTATACTAACCATAAAAATATTTAAAATAAATATTTCTAAGTTTTAAGAAATTTTTTAATAAATAATTAATATTTTCCAAATTTAATAATAAAAATTAGGTGAAATATTAAATTGAATTGTACACGCCACCCACGTGCATTTGTGAAATAAATAAAGTAAAATAGTTGTCGCCTAAATGCATCTCTTCCTACTCTGCCTCAGACCTGTACTGTTTAATTTGAATCGTCGCAGCTTATCCAGATAACCAAATATGGGTGGCCGGCAAGATGACGTCACTGCAACTTCCGGCCTCCAAATTCCGTTGATTAGATCCCTCGATCCTCCGATCAAGCCCTCAAGGAATAGATTTTCTTCTCTATGCGCAATCATGGCTTCCATGTCTTCCGTCTTGCTCGGTTACGGTCAGAAATTTTACTCCCTTTCTCTGTTCTTCCTCCTTTTTTCTCAATGCTTCTCGATTTTGAAACAGATATTGGTGTAATGAGTGGAGCCGCAATCTACATCCAACAGGATTTCGAGATCTCCGATGTTCAGGTCGAAATTCTGGTCGGGATCATTAACCTCTACGCCACTATTGGCGCCGCCGCCGCCGGTAGAACCTCTGACTGGATTGGCCGCCGCTACACCATGGTTCTCTCTGCTGGGTTCTTCTTCGTCGGAGCTATTCTCATGGGGTTTGCCCCTAACTACCCCCTTCTCATGTCTGGTCGATTCGTCGCCGGGATCGGCATCGGATATGCCTCATTGATTGCCTCTGTTTACACCGCCGAGGTTTCTCCGGCGTCTTCTCGCGGCTCTCTCTCCTCTTTTCCTGAGGTTCGTTCTAGGATTAACAGAGATTTATGTTTTGACTTTGCTGATTACGAATTGAAATTAGGGCTCAATTCTGTTGTTCTTAGATCTAGATTTCAATCCTTCACAAAATTGAAGCGATTTTCGCCTAATTGTTGCAGTTTTTTCTAAATGTCGGAATCTTACTCGGTTACGTTTCGAATTATGCGTTCTCCAAGTTCCCACTTCAACTGGGCTGGAGATTTATGCTCGGAATCGGCTTATTCCCCTCCCTATTCTTAGCCGCCATCGTTATTTTTGTAATGCCGGAATCCCCACGGTGGCTCGTAATGCAAGGCCGACTCTGCGAAGCCAAACAAGTCCTCAACAAAACCTCAGATTCCATCGGAGAGTCTCTACAGCGCCTCGCCGACATCAAAAAAGTTGTTGGAATTCCGGCCAGTTGCGATGACGACGTCGTTCAAGTTCCAAAACAGAGCACCCACGGCGGCGGCGTCTGGAAAGAACTCTTCCTCCACCCAACGCCGGCCGTACGTCACGTCTTGATCACCGCCGTCGGCGTCCATTTCTTCCTAGAGGCGACCGGTATGAACGCCGTCGTATTGTACAGCCCAAGAATCTTTGAGAAGGCTGGAATCTCATCCTCCGACCATAAGCTTCTAGCGACGGTGGCTGTCGGCGTGACGAAGACGGTGTTCATCTTGGTAGCTACTGTCCTGTTCGACAGAGTTGGACGGCGGCCGTTGATTCTAACGAGCGTGGGCGGAATGATTATATCGCTGGTTACCTTGGGGGTTGGGCTGACGATTATTGAACGGTCGCACGAGGAAGGCACGTGGCTAGTGGGGCTTTGCGTTGGAATGGTGTTAGCCGACGTGGCATTTTTCTCAATGGGGATGGGGCCCATGGGTTTCGTCAGCTCGGAGATTTTTCCGTTGAGGCTACGCGCTCAAGGGGTGAGCGTGGGAATGGTGGTGAATAATGCTGTGGGGTCAGTTGTGTCAATGACGTTTTTGTCCCTGTACCATGCGATTACGATTGGTGGCGCGTTTCTCCTCTACGCCGGCGTCGCAACGGTCGGTTGGATGTTTTTTTATGTGGTGTTTCCCGAGACTCGGGGAAGGAATTTGGAGGAAGTTGAGGGGCTTTTTGGTAATTTGTTGTGGAAATTTTCTTCAAAGAAAGATGATAATACAGACGTGGAAAATAGTTGAAATGGTTAGAAATAAAGTTTTTTTTTTTTTTTTCAAAAGAAAATTTGAAATTATGAATTATCATATGGCTATTAATAATTCTGTATCTAATTATTTGTCATATATTCCAAATTTCCTAATTCAATCTAGCATCTTAAACACTAAATAAAATATATTTTAAAGTTTAGAAATTAATTAAAAAAAATACCTATTTTATAATATTAGAACTTTTCAAAACAAATATTTGAATTTTTTATAATTACTCTTTTTAAAAGAACAATTTCATCCAATTAACCTCTTTTTTTTACTCCTAGTTAAAAAGAACTTAAAAAACATGATGTGACACACACACACATATATATACAATTTAGAAATCTCGCTAATTTATTTTATTTTTAATAAATATATATATATTTTTTTATCCTTTTCTCCAAACAACTCCTTTGTCTTCACTCTGAACCAGCAACTCTTCCCACCGCTTTGAAAGAATAGCCGCCCGACTAGTTCCGACTGACCACCAAACTCCACCGCCCAGCCACCGCGGATGAGTGACCTGAAAGATGCAAGTTCCGGCAGAACCAGTCCGGCGGATTTGGGTCCTCACCCGAAGTCCAAAGCGAAGATGAACAAATTCGCTATTCTCTGCGCAATTTTAGCTTCCATGTCTTCAATCTTACTTGGTTACGGTGAGAAGAACACTCCCATATGGAAAATTAACCCATCTCTGTTTCAATCATTTCGTTAATTTTTCGATCTGAAGCAGATACCGCCGTGATGAGCGGAGCTGCGATTTATATCAAAGACAATTTCAAGCTCTCGGAGGTGCAGGTAGAAATTCTGGTCGGAATAATCAACCTGTACTCGCTAATCGGCGCTGCCGCCGCCGGAAGAACTTCGGATCTGATTGGGCGTCGGTACACGATGGTGTTGGCCGGGGTGATCTTCTTCGTCGCTGCCGTGCTGATGGGATTCGCCCCCAACTATGGGTTTCTGATGTTTGGAAGATTTGTGGCCGGAATCGGCGTCGGATATGCTCTGATGATCGCTCCGGTGTATACGACGGAGGTTGCTCCGACTTCTTCTCGTGGATTTCTCACCTCGTTTCCGGAGGTCCGTTTTCCATTTATTAATCTGATCTTACGGATTTCTCTGCGAAATAATAATTTCAAATCTGAAAATTTTAATTTTTTTTCTCCTTTCTTCAACTTGTTTTATTTTATTATTATTATTTAGTTTTTCTAAGTACATCAAATTATATAACCCATTTACTTAGTATTTATTGATAAAATATACCAAATTTTGAAAATTTCAATAATCCTAGAACTTAAAAAAAAAATGTTAAATAATATATTAAAAAAAAATCTCACATTTCAAAAATATTCATAAATGCATCCATATGCAATACCGAAACCCTCTAAAAACACTTCTTTCTGCTACAAAATAGAAGTGGTGCAACATTGGAACACCCGAAACTTTTAAAGGAGTTAGACATGTATATCTTGATAGTAGCGGATAGTAGACCATATCTTTCAGACCGAGGGAACCCCAATGAATACCATACGGACAAAATATCACTGGGAAAGAGACCCTTCTCATTTAAGCTCAAGTCTTCACTAATATTGGGGCTAACAGAGAGATTGTG
Source organism: Cucurbita moschata (assembly GCF_002738365.1). Lineage (NCBI taxonomy): Eukaryota > Viridiplantae > Streptophyta > Magnoliopsida > Cucurbitales > Cucurbitaceae > Cucurbita > Cucurbita moschata. Next base: position 814,889 of record NW_019268582.1, on the reverse strand, counting down.
CAGTAGATCCAAGAATAGTAAATTCAATAGGAAGGTGATAGGATGCAAATGAACTATTTCTATTCATATACTAACTAACGCTAACAATCTTCTAAAATCTTTTTTTCCAAGCTTTTGTATGTTTTCTAAATGTGATATTATATACTAACAATCAGTATTTTTCAGGCAACAATTGTGTCCCTAAACTATGCTCCATATACATATACATATATATATATATATACATCTAAGAATATGGTTTGATTGAAAGGTGTTCATAAATGGTGGAGTATTGCTAGGCTACGTTTCCAACTACGCATTCTTCAAGCTACCCACTCACCTGGGATGGCGATTCATGCTCGGAATCGGCGTCTTCCCCTCTGCCTTTCTCATTCTCATCGTTCTCATCATGCCCGAATCCCCTCGGTGGCTCGTCATGCAAGGCCGCCTCGCCGACGCCACCTCCGTTCTCCGCCGTACCTCCGACTCCCCTCATGAAGCCCAACTCCGCCTCGCCGACATCAAACAAGCTGCCGGAATCCCTCCCGACTGCACTGACGACGTCATCCATCTCCCCAAACGCCGCCGTAGCGGCAAAGGCGTCTGGAAGGATCTATTCCTCCGCCCAACGCCGACCGTCCGCCATATCCTGATCTCCGCCATCGGCATCCACTTCTTCCAGCAAGCCTCCGGCATCGACGCTGTAGTCCTCTACAGTCCGAGAATCTTCGAACACGCCGGAATCACCTCCTCCAACCACAAGCTTCTGGCGACTATGGCCGTTGGATTCTCGAAAACAATCTTCATCTTAGTCGCGACGTTCCTCCTCGATAGAATCGGACGTCGGCCGCTGCTCCTAGCCAGCGTTACCGGCAAGATCGTATCGCTTGTAACCCTAGGGTTCGGGATCATGATTGTGAATAGGAAGCGGTGGGCCGTTGGATTGTGCATTGCGATGGTTTTATCGGACGTGGGGTTTTTCTCGATTGGAATGGGCCCAATCGCGTGGGTTTACAGTTCCGAGATATTTCCGTTGAAGCTACGCGCCCAAGGCGTGAGTGTGGGAGTGATTGTCAACAGAGTAACCAGTGGGGTTGTTGGAATGACGTTTATATCCCTTTACCAGGCCGTAACTATCAGTGGGGCGTTTTTTCTCTTCGCCGGCGTCGCCGTCGTGTCGTGGTTGTTCTTTTACTTTGTTCTGCCCGAGACTCACGGCCGGACATTGGAGGAGATAGAGGGGCTTTTTGGTAATTTTCTGTGGAAGTTTGGGAAGAATGGAGATATTAATGTGGAGAAGAATGAGGGTGAGGTTCAGTTGGGATTATCTAATCCGACGGTGTAGGTTAGTCGGGATAAAATGTAAAAAACAGTAAAAAAGTTGGGGGAGTAAAAAGGGAAGGATAAGAAGGTAAGTTCTCCTTTTCTTAATACTACATAATATATATTTTTGAAGTACCTCTGTCAAAATTTTTTTTTTTTTAATGTTATTTATTATATCTTCTTGCATAGCGTTCATCCAATAGCATAAATGTCATAGATAGGTTCTCAAATCCTTAAACATGCCTCAAAGGTCATTCATATATATAAAATCATGTTTAGTGTCACAATCGCCCTTTCTTGGCAGCGGATTTGGTGATTGTGCAACACTCACCCCAGCACCGAGTGAGTCAAGCCAACTTTAGACCACATTGCTTACAATCGGGCATCGTACCTTCAAACCTCGAGCCTCGTTGAAGAGAATATTTTAGAAAACGGGAGAAGGGGTTTATGAAAAAGACTTTTGAAAGCAAGAATGAGAGAGAGATTGAGAGTGATGTTATAGCATGCAAGCAAAAAGTCAACAAGAACCGCTTAAACAATATATAACTTTTCGGGTAAGGAGAAATTCACAACTAATCGCATCCCCTATAGTACATCTTGAGGCATTTTATAACGACCTGAAATTTTCTATTTAATTTTAAAATCGCTACGGTATACATATCATAAACATTGAATATGAAAATATTTAAACTTTTATAAAACATAACCTTCAACTTAAGGACTTTGAAAACACTTTTAAAAACGATAAAACAAAAGACTAAATAAAACAAATAAACGTTTAAATAAAAAAACATCCTATTTTAGCTTAAATCTAAGAAAATAATACGACTATCCTATGCATGTGTCATGTCTCGAGTTACGATGCCGTCGTCAGCCGTACAGGAATGTTTTGCCTTAACCTGAAAAATGTAATAGCACATGACTTGAGTATTTAAAGAAATACTCATTTAGTGACCCTACTATTGCGGGTTAAATGCAACAACATGCGAATGCAATGACGAGACCTATTATATCGGTCTATTTTTCCTATGACACTATTCTAATGGGCAGCTTGGATGTATACCATATACTCTACACACAGCCCATACGTGCGAGTATGGGCTCACCAGACAGTTTGCACACCGCTAGACCCCTTTTCTTGTAGGGCGAGCCTTCTTTGGTAGTTCAACTTTTGCCGGACACCCATTAGAATTAGTAACCGTCACAGCAGCATTATGTAAAACATAATGATACTTCGCCTGCCTAATCGATGTACGCGTCTGTACCCTCGTAATGGAATAGGGGTATCCCCCGATGCATGAGCAGGTCCCAACATTTTTCCGTTTTTATTATCATTTAATATAACCCCGCTAGCATTCTATACATATCATATTGTTTTTCATATCATGTAACGACCCTAAATTTTCACATATTTAGAGTTGCCACTAACGTCTCATGCTCATCTCTAATGCAGAATAAAAACCTAAGCATGCTCATCTTTATTAGCGGAAAAATTTAAAACTTCAGAATACATTAAAACATTGGAAAACACTGCTGGACTTACGTGTTTCAAACATCGTGCTGGAGTTCAAAAAGATAAAATAAAACGATTACAAATTAATTAATATAAATGAATGAAATGCAAACGCCCTATCCTAACCAAGACTAGGAATTAAATATGCAACTATCCTATGCACGCGCCACAGTCTCTGATCACGATGCCACCGTCAACCGTACATGGGAGCCTTGCCTTTACCTGAAAAACAATATGGCACACGGCCTGAGTATTTCGAAGAAATACTTAGTAAGTGACCCCACTATAGGGGCCATGCTAATGCAAACACATGCAATATGAATAGGGACCTATCTCTAATCATCTTAGGGGTGGCCTCCAGTCTCGGACAAATTGGATGTGTAGTACTTCCCTACACACGACTCACACGTGCGAGTGTGAGTCCCCAGGGCGCTCGCACACCCCCTAGACCCTCTGGTGAAGCTAATCTGTAGCGACGTTCGGAGGTCAGCGGAACCCCATAGTGTCATGCGCCTCATGAACACCCTCATCTGTGTGCTTTCGTACCTGTGCGCATTCGCGCTCATCATAAGGTGCGCGTTCGCACTCATCATCTCTAGGGGAAGTAGCCCTATGCTTATGAACATACAAAATGCATGAGGTCCCTCTAAATCCATCGTAATGTCTCTTCTGACACAACCCTCTAGTCTCATCTCTTTGTTACTCTAGGTAACACATACTCGTGGATATTTATATTAATATCATTTTCATGCTCTTAGGGTTGTGTCCTACGTCGATCTAACGACATGATGCAATATGGCACTCATCATCATCTAGCATGCTCAATATGGAACACATCATCATATTAAGGTAAAAATCATGCAATCATCATGCTCATCATAATGCCACAACGTGCGTCAAACATATCAAGCGTCACTCAACAAAATATGTATATACTAGCACATATCATCAAGCATCATATAATTTATTTAGCCTATCCTATAGTAAGGCCACTTACATGGTTGGCCTTGGCCGAAGTACTCCCTAAATAGCTAAACGTAAGCTCCCGTTCCGTGAGAGCTGCTTCCTACGTCGCTGGGGTTTGTTTCCTTAATCGGGGCCGAAAACAGATCCGGGAGGGTCGAAACAGTGGAAAGTGGGCTGAAAATAGGTGAGCCGAGCGGAACAGCCGCTAGAGCCGTCGGAGCGTCACCGGAGGGAGCCCGAGCCGTTTGCGCCGAGCCGAGCCGAGGGACTGCCGCGCCGCTGTGTGACACGTGGCAGCAGTAGAGAAAGCCACGTCGGGCGATAGTGTCGGGTCGAAGCGCGGGTCGCAGTCCGGTTCGGGTCATGGTTCGGGTCGCGGGCTGTGGAAGGCTATTGGGCCAAGGCTAAACGTTGGGCCTCGGCTTACTTGGCTGGGCCGCAAGTGTTTGGTTTGCAGGCCGGCTCAATTGGACCGTGGGTCTAGTCTGGGTTGGTTCAACTGAACCGTAGCTTCTGGGCCGGTTTGAGGTTTGGGCCGCTGTAGTTGGGCTGGGCCGAAGGCAGAGGCCAAGGGAGGAACGGGCTGGCTCTCCCGGGTTCTGGGTTCGGGTTGACCCGGATCCATGGATCTCGTCTTCCTTACCCGACTTTGGCCAATTTTTCGGCGAGCTTTCTCTCTCCTTCCCGCGGCATTTTCGTTGCCGATTTCTGTCCTCTTCCTTCCCTTTTCCTCTTTGTTCGTCGTCCTTCTTTCCTTTTTGGGAGTTTTGCGGCCTAAAAGCTCCTAAAAGCCATAGATCTAAGAATCGATTAAGAAACCTAATTTTTCGACCTCGGTTACCGACGACGACGCTTACGAAATAACACAAAACGCACCCTGAGTTATTGTGCTTTCGTTAGGGATCTCTCTTATGGTAGTAACAGGTCATTTGGTGTCGGTTTAAGGGTGGTTTGAGGGCTCGTCGGAGAAACTGGACACTCGCCGACGTTTGTCCAAAATCTCTCTCTCTCTCTCGAAAATTTCTCTCTTTTCTCCCTTTGCAGGTGTTCTGAAGATGCTGGGCTGAGGGTGGGCGTGCTGTGGCCGTCGTTTCGCGTGGGTTCCACGAAACTCGGCGGTCGCCGGAAAACTCGCGGGTTTTTCGGCGACTGGGTTTTTTTTTTTTTTTTTCGTTTTCATTTATTTATTTATTATATATATATATATATATATTTTTCTTTCCCGGGTCGTTACATATCATTTCACATATCGTTCATCATTCATATCATATCGTTTCTCATTTTTCAGTTCTCATATCATACATAATTCTAACGGAGTTATATTTCATGTCATTCATATCATGTTGTGTACATACAATTTAAGAGACATAACATAACGTTCCATGTTTTTAACATAACATCTCCTCATATACATCTCATATCATAACATATCGCATCACAATGTATCATATCATAAACATGTCAATTTATCACATATCTCATACCATAACATATTTCATATTATATCACAACATATATGTATTTGTCATTCACATCTCGTATCATAATCATATCATACCATGAATACTTCGTGGTCATATCGTTCCCTAACTTATCATAGCCTTAATGTTCTTATACATATCACAGTCATATCGTTACATGAACGTACCTTAGTCATTGTTACAGGAACGTATCTTAACGCTATCGTTCTATCAATCTATCACAATCCTATCCCTTTCTACCCATAACCTAATCGTATTATTTTATCAATCGATCGTGACCATATCGTTTTTATTAATCTCTCATATCCATAGCACTTCGATACGTAACTTAACCTTAAAATTTCATGAACATATCTTACTCCTATTGTTACATTACGTTTAGTGCATTCTTCTCGTATCATATCTCAAACATATCATTGAACACATCGTACCATAAGTATTATCATACAATTCACATATCACAACATATACATAATATATCATAAACATATCGATTCACAAACAATTCACTCATATCAATATATATGACACGTCCAAAACTATGAGGCATGTGTCAATATCAAATATAACTATGCCGATAGTAAGACAACTGACCTGATTAGCTTAGGCTAGTATCCCCAATTTATTCTTAAGAAAGTTCGATTCTGTCCATTGAAATCCAAGTCAACCTATGTGAGTCCATAACATCAGTTTCAAGTTCGAACTTTTACAAAATTGTTTCTCTAATTTATATTGATCCATGTGTTATACTTCACGAGAACATTAGATTTTTTGCATGAGTTAAGTCTTGAAATATTTATATATGTTTGTTATAGTATTATTTCATACCAACCATTTAATACCCTCTAACATTTTACCGATATTTTCTATTTTTTTTATTACTGTGTTTAATACCTTTTAACATTTTTAATGTGTTTCCATTTTTTTTTTTACCACTCTATTTCCTTTATCTTTCTTTTTATTCTATTAATTATATTTTTGGTCTCTAATTTAATCTATTTATTTGTTTATTCTTTCACTATCATTCATGTAAAATTATTGACAATCTAAGTGCAGCAATTCACAATATCTAAAATATTATTGGTTGTGATTTCTTGAAAATGAATTTAGGATAAAATAAGAGAAAGATTTAATATATACCTTAAGAAAATGACGAGATTTCTCTTCGTGATTTGCTTAAGTCTACGTCTACACGGTCATTTTAGTTTTCTCAAACTTGACATTTTAAATGTTTTATGTTTTATTTGGAAGGGACTTGAGATTATGACGTAAGAATTGATTTGAGGAGAGTTTATGAAAAATGATGAGAGATTGGTGGAGAGGGGTGGGGAGGGTTTTTTTTTTTTTTGGTTTATTTATTTATTTCTTTTCTTTTTTTTTTTTTTTTT
>NW_019268582.1:787289-807396 GCF_002738365.1 Cucurbita moschata | reverse complement strand
GTTTTTTTTTTTTTTTTTTTTTTTTTTTTTTTTTTTTTTTAATTTTAAAGGTAATTTTTTTATTTGTTTACTTATTTATTTATTTTTATGTTTTTGGGCTATTACGCCTTCCATGTCTGCCCACGTAGCCATGACTTCGCCAAAACGTCATACTCTTGAAAAAAGAAGAAGAAAAAAAAAGAAGCAGTAAAGTAGTACTACAAGGCAAGGGTTTCGGCATGTCACGGGCATGCGGCCATGGGTGACATGCCTTGGACAAACATGACCGTGACACTTAGCGTACTCAACCAAGAGATAATAAATTAACAAAGGTATGGTGAAATACTTATAAACATATTAAAAATGTCAGAGTTCGCAATTATGCACTCGTAAGTTGTAAAACTGAATAATATGCTAAACCGTAAATCGTTATGTTTTTTAAGCTTAGCTATCATGTAACTAGGTCAATTAGGCTCGTAAACATGATTTCTAATGTTTTTTTTTTCAATTTCCTAGTCGAACCCAACAAGGATCACAATTTATGATTTCTCAAAGATGGATGAGTTAAAATATAAATGGTATAAGGAGAGAGATATAGCTTGAAGTTTTTTTTGGAATGACTCGAAATTTTCTACTTAATTCAAAGTCGCTACTGTAACATTGAATGCGAAAGACTTCATTTAAATTCCATAAATCATATCCTTAATCTTAAAACACAACCATGAACTTACGCGTGTTTTGAAAACATTTTTTTAAAACGACACAACAAAAGACTAAATAAAATAAATAAGCGTTTAAGTTAAAAAACATCCTATTCTAGCCTAAGTCTAAGAAAATAAATACCACTATCTTATGCATGTGCCATGGTCTCGAGTTGCGATGCCGTCGTCAGCCATACAAGAATGTCTTGCCTTAACCTGAAAAATGTATCAGTACATGTCTTGAGTATTTAAAGAAATTGACCTCATTATTGCGGTTAAATGCAAGAACATGCGAACGCAATGATGGGATCTATTCTTTCAATCTATTTTCCTACGGTACTGTCCTAACGGGTAATTTGGACGTGTACCATATACTCTACACACAGCCCATACGTGCGAGTATGGGCTCACCAGTCAGTTCGCACACCGTTAGGCCACTTTCTTTGTCGGGCGAGCATACTCTAGGAGCTCCTTAGGCCGGACACCCGTTAGAACTAGTAACCGTCAATGCAGCGCTATGCAAAACATAACGATCGTTGTCCTGCTATTGGATGTATGCGTCCGTACCCTCGTGATGGAATAGGGGTATCCCCCCAATGCATGAGCACACATAATGCATGAGGTCCCCAATATTTCTACTTTTATCATTAATGAATATAACCCCGCTATCATCTTTCTTGCATAACACGTAAGACCATAATTGTGTTTTCTAGAGAAGAAGTTGTTTTAAACGTTTTTCGAAGTTTACGTTATAAATGATGTTCAAGTAAGAGTTATATTTCCGCATTATAGATGAGCATGAGACGTTAGTGGCGACTCTAGATATGTGGAAATTTAGGGTCGTTACAGCACAAAACACGATGAGCAATTCCAAGAGAACGAAAGAATGTGTTGTGAATTTTTTGATATTCCCACCCGAATCAGACTGGACACACTTGATTTTAGTATCCAGGAGGCGTTCAACATGAGTTTGGAACTAAAAAAGTATATGAAGAGTTTCTGTACGATCATGCATCAAATAGATCCACGAAAATTTACTGAAATCATCAATGAAGTTGATATAATACTTAAAAACCCCAATAGATGGAGGTGTCGGACCCAAAACATCCAAAAAATTAGTTCCAAAGGTGACGAAGACCTATGAAAAGAACTGGTGTATGGTAACCGATGACTTTTTAATATTTGACACGCATTACAAACTGGAAAAGGTGTCAATAGCACACAAAATATAATTGAGACGCAAAATTGACTTTACTACTTCAGATGAAAGATGTCCAAGACGTGCATGCCATTGAGCGTGAGTAGTAGATCTGCTCACTAAGGTGTGCTTGAGATCATTGATATCAAATGGCTTAATAGGATAGAGACCAGACTCACACCTCCAGTCTAGAAGACTTTTCCTCGATCGTTGATCCTTAATAGAAAATTTTTAAGGATGGTATTCAAGAATACGTCATTATCACAAAAAAATTTATGAATGGAAAGAAGATGTTTGAAAATTTCAGGCACATCCAAAATATTACGTAATGCAAGAGGACGAGTAGCACTATTAATTGAAGAATGACCAGTGTGCAAAATCTACAAACCTGATCCATTGCTGACTTGAACTTGTTCATTTCCATGATAGCGTTCACGCACAGCGAGACGATCCAGGTCACTAGTGATATGATCAGTGGCGCCTGTTTCGCTGTACCAATTTAGATCAATCTTATTAGAGAAAGTAGCTACCAGTGTCGCAAAAGAAGGTTCATCTTGATAGGACTCATCCATCCTACGTCAGCAGCAAACGATAATATGCTCCACTTTACCACAGATCTGGTAGGAAGGATGAGCAGAAGGGTCACGAAAATCATCAGCAGGACGAGAAGGCGCGCCACTTCGAGAACGGCCACAACCACGATCCCTACGCCCACGGTTCTTCTGCTGACCACCACTATTAGTTATAAAATTGTTTTTTATTTATTTATTTTTTTTTTATAAGTTTTTGTTAACAATAACTGTCAGTATTTATTTTATTTTATTTTTTGTTTATTTCTTCCTAAAAAAAGGCTAGGGATACCGTGTCAGGAGAGGTGGAAGAGTGGAAATAATTTTTAGGAAGTGGAATTAGTGGAAGGAGTTGTAGCTGATTTGTAGCAAGAAAAGTGTTATTTTTTTTTAAATTATTATATAAGGAAAATGGTGTCGAGTAAGTAATACACCACAAAAAGAAGATAAAATTAATTTGTGTGTCTTTGCTCCTCTCCCCTTCTGTTATTTTCTTTCAATTGGTATCAAAGCTACAAGATCAAGGCCTATTTCCAATCATGTCTCACCTAGAGATTGAGCGGTCAAGAAGGGAGAGAGATCAAAAAATGAGACAAGAATCGAGTGACAGGAGCCAAAGCACCTGTGCAATAGAATATGATGCCTCAAATACCCGATGTTATTTTCTTCTAAGTGAGTGTACGGATTCAAGAAAATGAGGAATCTGTCACATTCAAATACCCGATGTTGACAAAATGCAACTATGCAGCTTGGGCGATTAAGATGGATATATTTATGATGACACAAGGTGTTTGGGAGGCAATTGAATCACCCGAAACAGTAGATAACCGTAAAGATTAGATGACTTTAGCAGCTATTTATCAAAGTATTGGAGAAGATACGTTGCTACAGTTGGGTGCCAAGAAAATGACCAAAGAAGCCTGGATCATGTTGAAAAATATGAATCTAGGTGCGGAAAGAGTGAAAGAAGTTAGAACGCAGACTCTCTGGCAGAAATTTGAAGCGTTGAGATGGGTGATTCAGAAAGTATTGATGAGTATTTGGAAAACTCACCATTATTGTCAACAAATTGAGAGGCCTCGACAATGCTGTGGATGATATCCAAGTAGTTAAGAAACTTCTACAATCCACCTTTGCAAAGTTTCTTCAAATCACTTCAACGATTGAGGAGTTCAGTGATCTCAAAACAAAATCAGTTGATGGGATTATTGGATCACTCAAGGCACATGAAGAAAGGTTGCAAGAGTTTGGAGAAAAAGATGAAATCGTTCTCCTCACTCGTGCCGAATGGAAGGGACGAGAGAATGCAAAATCCTTAAAGAAAGAAGGGAAGGATCAAAGCAGTTTGAGAGGAGGCAGGGGACGGGGTCATGGAAGATGGAGAGACCGTGGGAGAAGTGACTAGCATCGAGGAGATGAAGAACAGTCACAAACTCAAAAGAAGAAGTTTGACAAAAGTAAAATTAAATGTTACAGGTTGCAGCATATGAGACACTTCGCATCAGAGTGTTCCACAAAAGACGAACAACTCAACTTGATAGAGATGCAAAAGGATGAGGAGTCTTCACTTCTGATGATAGAGGCATGTGAAATTAGAACCACAAGTGACAAAGAGCCTAACTTTGTGATGCTGAATGAAACTATAGTGCCGCCACCAGCCAATATTGGAGCTGAAAATTCCTGGTACCTAGATACTGGAGCAAGCAACCACATGTCAGGAGAAAGGAGGGTGTTTCATGAGCTCGACACATCTTTTGTTGGAAAGGTACATTTCGGTGATAACTCTGTAATAGACATTTGTAGTCGAATAATAGTGCTCTTCAAATGCAAAACCGATGAGCACTTGATCTCATCACAAGTCTATTACATACCCAAACTCAAAAGCAATATAATAAGTTTGGGACAATTGGACGAGAGTGAAAATAAAATTGTCATAGAGGACAATGTGATGAAGATATATGACAGGGCCAGGAGCTTGATTATTATGGTGACCAGACAATCTAACAGATTGTATGTAGCAAAGCTGAAGCTTGCGGATCAGGTGTGTTTAATGACAAATATCAGTAACGATGGTTGGCTCTGGCACGCGAGGTATGGACACTTGAATTTTCACTCTTTAAAGCAATTAAATGACAAAAGAATGGTTGAAGGGTTATCGAAAATCACTTAGGTCAATCAATTCTATGATGGGTGTTTAATTGGAAAACAACATAGGACTCCTTTTCCGTGAACAGCAACATATCGTGCGAAGGAGTCATGGATCTCGTCCATGGAGATCTATGTGAACCTATTTCGCCAATGAATTATGGAGGTAACAAATATTTTATGTTACTCGTGGATGATTTTTCACAACTTATGTAGGTTTTTTTGTTGAAAAACAAGAATGAAACACTGGTGGTATTTAAAAAGTTCAAAATCAGTGTGGAGGTAGAGAAAGGCAAGAAGATGATGAGCTTTAGAATGGACCGTGGAGGAGAGTTCGTATCTACTGCTTTTAAAGACTATTGCGAGAATGAAGACATGAAGAGATTTCTTACTGCACCATTTTCACCACAACAAAATGGCGTAGTAGAAAGACGTAATCGAACGGTTGTAGAGATGGTCATATGTATGTTAAAGAGCAAAGAGATGCTTGCAAAATTTTGGGGAGAAGCTGTCAAAACTGCAGTGTATATTCTGAACAGATCGCCAACAAAAGGAGTTGCAGATGGTACACCGTATCAAGCTTGGTTTGACAAGATACAGAAGGTTCATCACTTTAAAATCTTCGGGTGTCTTGCTCATGCCAATAATACATATTCACACCTTCCTAAACTTGTTGATAAGAGTGTGAAGACAATTATGTTGGGATATGAAGATGGAACCAAAACTTACAAACTATTTAATCCACATAAGAACATAATTATGGTGAGCAGGGATGTGAGGTTCGAAGAGGAGAAAAAGTGGTATTGGGAAGAAATCACAAACAGTGATGATGAACAAAGGGAAACTTTCATTGTTCAAATTTCAGAAAGAAAGGAGAGGAATATTGAACAAATCGAAGTTGATCTAGATGAAAGGCAAAGGAAAAATTCGTCCTCAACTTTATCAACGTCAGACAGTACCTCAAATGCATCATCATCAAGCTTGTCGAATCCGAAAAAGTTCAGATCTCTTGAAGATATTTATAGAGAAACGAACGAAGCAGAGGAGAAAGCAGTGGGCCTTTGTTTTTTTTCTATAGAGGAGCCAAACTCATATGAGGAAGCTGCTAAGAATGAAAACGAGAGGAATGCCATGAAGTCTGAAATTCTCTCCATTGAAAAGAACAGAACGTGGGAACTCGCAGATTTTTCGAAAAATCATAAAACAATCGGCATCAAATGAATTTTCAAATTAAAGAAAAATTTAAATGGAGAGATCATGAAACATAAGGCGAGACTCGTGACAAAGGGATATGCACAACAGTTTGGTGTAGATTACAGTGAAGTATTCGCACCAGTGGCCAGGTTAAAAAAATTGAGATTAATTCTTGCCTATGCAGCAATTAAGAACTGGGAAGTACATCACATGGATGTGAAGACAACTTTTTTGAATGATGAGTTAGCAGAGGAGGTGTATGTTGTTCAACCAGAAGGGTTCGTTGACAAGGAAAATCCAAACATGGTATTAAAACTACTTAAAGCCTTGTATGGATTAAAACAGGCTCCGAGGGCCTGGAATTTTAAACTTAATCAATGTTTGCAGTCACTTAGTTTTGTTAGATGTCCACAGGAATATGCTCTCTACAAGAAAATTAATGGAGTTGAAGCAATGATAATTAGCATATATGTGGATGACTTAATCATAGTCGGCTCAAACAAACAAGTTACAGCTCAGTTCAAGGAAGAGATGCAACAGAAATTTGAGATGAGCGATCTTGGACTTGGGTATTGAGGTACGACAAAGCAGTGAATCAATCACTTTATGTCAGGCCGGATATGCAAGAAAAATCCTAGAGAAGCTAGGAATGGGGAAGTGCAATCCTTGTTCGATTCCCATGGAACCAAGAATGAAGATGAGCAAACATGGAAATGGAGAACCTGCGGTTGACAAAACACTTTACAGAAGTGTTATTGGAAGCTTACGCTATCTGGTTAATACTCGGCCCGACATAGCCTACTCACTTGGTGTGATGAGTAGATACATGGAGGCACCAACAACTTCACATCTCACCGCAGTAAAACAAATATTGAGGTATGTGAAAGGTACTCTAAGTTTTAGTTGTGTTTATAAGAAGCTGTCGAATGTGGAGCTAGGAGGATTTAGCGACAGTGATATGACTAGGGATATTGCTGATAGGAAGAGTACAACTGGAGTGTGTACTATTTTGGAGTAAATCCAATAACTTGGGTATCACAAAAGAAGAAAGTGGTGGCTTTATCTTCATGCGAGGTTGAGTATATAGCCGCAACTTTTGGAACGTGTCAAGGAGTATGGTTGGATAGGATTTTGAGGAACATCAGTTAACTGCAAGTAAAACCCAAGCTTAATGTTGATAACAAGTTAGCTATAGCGTTGACAAAAAATCATGTTTACCATGATCGAAGTAAGCATATTGATACCAGGTTCCATTTTATTCGCCAATGTGTGCAAACTGAAGCTATTGAACTTAAATATGTAAGCACAGATGAACAATTGGCGGATATTCTGACAAAGTCGTTAGCAAGACAACGGTTCCTCGAGTTAAGAGAGAAGATTGGCTTGAAGAAAGTCGATTCAGCATAGTTAAACAAGTTTAGAGGAGTGATTGTTAGTTATAAACTTTTTTTTTTAATTTATTTATTTCTTTTGCTTCGTAAGTTTTTGTTAAAAATAGCTGTGAGTATTTATTTTATTCTTTTGTTTATTTTTGGATAAAAAAAAGGCTAGGGATATCATGACAGGAAAAGTGGAAGTAGTGGAAGAGTAGAACTAATTTTTAGGAAGTGGAATTAGTGGGAGGAGTGGTAGATGATTTGTAGCAAGAAATGTGTTATTTTTTTATTATAAAAGGAAAATGGTGTCGAGTTAGTAATACACCACAAAAAGAAGATAAAATTAGTTTGTGTCTTTGCTCCTTCAACCCTTCTGCTATTTTCTTTCAACCACAGCCAATATAATTGGCCGAAGATCCAGGATTTAACTAAAGTTCAGCCTGGTGTTGTAGTTGGCGAGGTTCAAACGCCATTAGATGTGCAAACACATCATCAAGCATGAGAACTTCACTCTTGGTAGTCATCGAGGTGACGAAGTGATCATAGTCAGGGTCAAGACCAGTGAGGAGATATGTGATCACGTCATCATCTCGCATAGTAGAGCCGACGGCAGCTAGCTCGGTGGCCAGCCCTTTGATCTTGCGAGAATAATCTGCAGCAGACAGATCGCATTTCTTGGACATGGCGAGCTCAACACGAATCTAAACAGTATGAGCACGAGTTGACGACGAAAACATCCGCTGCAGGGTATCCCACGCCTCCTTGGACGTAGTAGCAACAACCACATCGCGAAGAATCTCCTCAAACATGGAGGAGAGAGGACCGCAAGGACCTATTAATTCTGATCATACCACCGATCATAGGCCGGATTAGAGACAAAATCAACATTAGTAGCAGTTAGGAAGGGACAAGCTTGACAAGTGCGGCAATGGTGCCATCGAGGTAGCCCATAAGCTTTGTACTCCGTGTTGGATCGGTATGGCAACCCTAGAGGGGGGGTGAATAGGGTTTTAACGATAAAAGTGTTTAAACGTGATTAATTTTTCTAATGATGAAACTTTTTACAAATAAGTAGAAGATGATAATTACTATAACAAAGTAATTCAAGTCAAAACAATAATCAAGTAGAACATGCAATAAATCACAATAATAATTTTGAAATTAAATAGGAAAGAGTTAGAGAAAATGACACCGTAGTTTTATAGTGGTTCGGTCAAACTCGACCTACTCCACTCCCCAAGCGCCTCTTGGGAATTTGAATAAAGAACTTTCTCGACTCTTTCCACGGATCTGAGCCAAACCGCTACACCGCTCTTTTTACAAGTTCATGAGCAAACTCAATTCTTTCCACGGCGTAGGATCAAACCGATACAAGTATTTGAGTTTGATAATAACACACCACAACTCTCTCAAAGAGTAGATTTACAATTTGGGATACTCACAACTATTTCCTCACAATATAATAATAATCCCTCTCAAGAATAAGATGAAAAGAAATAAACTTGTAAGCTTGGAGAGAGCAACAAACAATGGAGACTTTGAACAAATGAGGATCGGAGAATGTATGTAAGTTGTGTATTTTAAAATGTGGGGGAAGATGAGTTTATATGGAGGAGAAAAGTGGCAAAATGTAGGATTGAATATTGACCATTGGATTGTGTTAGGAATAATGGAAGGTGGAGATTAAAAGTAAATAAATAAGAAAATTTTCTAAATTCATTTATTTCAGAATAGTAATATAATATAATAATAATAAAAAGTTATGTGAGTAACGGTCAAATGAAATTCAAAATTTATTATAAATATAATAATAAAAACTATGTGAGTAACTACCAAAATTTTAAAATATAATAATATAATAATATGATATAATAATAATAAAAATCGATGTGAGTAACGGTTAGATTCAAATTTATATTTTGTAAAAATAACTTTATTTAAAAATATAATAATAAGAAGAAAAAAAACTCCACCATTTGTTACTCTCCCAAAATTATAAATGTCATACTTTCATATATTTTGATTTGTCCATCATTTTGATTTTGCTGACACATCATCACGTCGGGTATGTTGTCTCGATTGTAATTTCTTCGTTTTAGCTCTGATTTGAGTAATGGAAAAGTCGTTGAAATCGTTATTCCCGACCTTATACTGTGGACAGTTCAAAATACTAAAAATAGTTAATAATTAAAAGTAGGTTTGTTATCATCAAAACATCAATTAATTGATTGAAATTAATTAAAGTGAGATCAAGAGCGTCAACAATCTCCCCTTTTTTATGATGACAAACCATTTCAAGAAAAATTCATAAAAATCAAGGTAATACACCATCCATGTAATAATACCAATACATGCTAATATATTATCATAAATTTTACTCAAGCATATTCTCTCTTATATTAATGCCTCGAGAAATTATGAAACATCAAACAAGTAAATGATTCATAAATAATAAAACAACAAACTTAGAACAACAAATTTAGAGCATATTTTTCTTAATTTTCTCCCCCTTTGTAATCATAAAAAACAACAATGGAAAGAGAATACATTTAAGAATGACATAATGGCTCCCCCTAAAAACATGCATTCAAAAATTATAAAATTCAAGATATATCACAACCAATAATACCAAGCTCAAGCCTATTTTTGCAAAAATTTTCTTGATTCAATGGCTTGGTGAAAATATCGGCTAGTTGATTATTAGAGTTTACAAAATCAAGAATAATATGTCCATTTTGCACATGCTCTCTAATAAAATGATGTCTAATGTCAATATATTTAGTTCTAGAATGATGAATAGAATTTTTAGTTCAATTAATAGCACTCGTTGTTAGGTTATGAAGCCGGATACTTATTTATAGCTTGGTCAACGGTTATATCCGGTAAAGCTATATTTAGTAGAGCTATATATAGTAAAGCTATATATGGTAAATAGCTATATATAGTAGATGGCTAAATCTGGTAAAGCTATATATAGTAAACTATACCATATATATATCTGGTCCCGTAGAGCTTCGAAGATGTACTTTCTATTCTCTGTACTCTCTCTTGTTGTACATACCTGAAATCATCAAATAAAAAAATCCTTTTAGCCAGAGTTCTCCTTGCAATTTTCTCTATCCTTTTCTTTGTGTTCATCTAGATCGAGTGTGTGTGTTGTTGTGCGATCCTAACAACTGGTATCAGAGCTAACGACTGTTATCGATCCTAACAACTGGTATCAGAGCCAGGTTGAAATCAGAGCCGGGCGGAAGTCAGAGCCGGGCGGAAGTCAGAGCCAAGCGAAAATCAGAGCCAGGCGGAAGTCAGAGCAAGGCAAAATTCACCACGATCTGTGAAGATGGAAAGTTCAAAGATTGGAATTGAGAAGTTCGATGGATCCGATTTCGGTTTCTGGAAGATGCAGATTGAAGATTATCTGTACCAGAAAGATCTTCACGAACCTCTGTTGGGGGTGAAGCCGGAAACCATGACCACGAAACAATGGAAGCTCAAGGATCGACAAGCCATAGGGATGATCCGGTTGACGCTATCCAAAAACGTGGCGTTTAACATCATCAAGGAGAAGACAACGTCAGATCTGATGAAGGCGCTGTCGAATATGTACGAAAAACCATCGGCTATGAACAAGGTGTATTTGATGCGGAGATTGTTATGAGTCCTTGTGAGAACTACGTTACGAGCAAACAGAAACGAGTTAGCTTCACAAAGACTGCTAGAGAATTGAAGGAAAGTACCGGAAGCAGCGTCGCTGAATCTCCCGAGAGGGGGTTGCGTCGCAGAAACTCCAAAGGGGGTTGCGTCGCTGAAGCTTCAGAGGGGGTTGCGTCGGCCGGAAGCGTCGCTGAAGCTCCAGAGGGGGTTGCGTCGTCCGGCAGCGTCGCTAGAACTTCAGAGGGGGTTGCATCGTCCGGAAGCGTCGCTGAAGCTCCAGAGGGGGTTGCGTCGTCCGGAAGCGTCGCTGAAACTCCAGAGGAGGTTGCGTCGGCCGGAAGCATCGCTGAAACTCCAGAGGGGGTTGTGTCGGCCAGAAGGAGCGTCGCTGAAGCTCTAGAGGAGGTTGCGTCAGCTGGAAGTGTCGTTGAAACTCCAGAGGCAGTTGCGTCGGCCGGAAGCGTCGCTGAAACTCCGGAGAGGGTTGCATCGCTGAAACTCCAGAGGGGGTTGGGTCGGTCGGAAGCGTCGCTAAAACTCCAAAGGGAGTTGCGTCGGCCGGAAGCGTCGAAGCTCCAGAGGGGGTTGCGTCGTCCGGAAGCGTCCCTGAAGCTCCAGAGGGGGTTGCGTCGTCTGGACGCGTCATTGAAGCTCCAGAGGAGGTTGCGTCGTCCGGAAGCGTCGCTGAAGCTCCAGAGGAGGTTGCGTCAGCTGGAAGTGTCGCTGAAACTCCAGAGGGGGTTGCGTCGTCCGGAAGCGTCGCTGAAGCTCCAGAGGAGGTTGCGTCGTCCGGAAGCGTCGCTGAAGCTCCAGAAAGGGTTGCGTCGTCCAGAAGCGTCGTTGAAACTCCGGCGGCGGTTGCGTCGCTGAAACTCCAGAGGAGGTTGGGCCGGCCGGAAGCGTCGCTGAAACTCCAGAGGAGGTTGCATCGATCGGAAGCGTCGCTGAAACTCCAGAGGAGGTTGCGTCGGTCGGAAGCATCGCTGAAACTCCAGAGGGGGTTGTGTCGGCCGAAAGGAGCGTCGCTGAAGCTCTAGAGGGGGTTGCATCGTCCGGAAGCGTCGCTGAAGCTCCAGAGGGGGTTGCGTCGTCCGGAAGCGTCACTGAAGCTCCAGAAGAGGTTGCGTCAGCTGGAAGTGTCGCTGAAACTCTAGAGGAAGTTGCGTCGGCCGGAAGCGTCGCTGAAACTCTAGAGGGGGTTGCGTCGCTGAAACTCCAGAGGGGGTTGGGTCGGTCGAAAGCGTCGCTAAAACTTCAGAGGGAGTTGCGTCGGCCGGAAGCTTCGCTGAAGCTCCAGAGGGGGTTGCGTCGTCCGAAAGCGTCGCTGAAGCTCCAGAGGGGGTTGCGTCGTCCGGAAGCGTCGCTGAAGCTCCAGAGGGGGTTGCGTCGTCCGAAAGCGTCGCTGAAGCTCCAGAGGGGGTTGCGTCGTCCGGAAGCGTCGCTGAAGCTCCAGAGGGGGTTGCGTCGTCCGAAAGCGTCACTGAAACTCCAGAGGGGGTTGCGTCGTCCGGAAGCGTCGCTGAAGCTCCAGAGGAGGTTGCGTCAGCTGGAAGTGTCGCTGAAACTCCAGAGGGGGTTGCGTCGTCTGGAAGCGTCGCTGAAGCTCCAGAGAAGGTTGTGTCGTTCAGAAGCGTCGCTGAAGCTCCAGAGGGGGTTGCATCGTTCGGAAGCGTCGCTGAAGCTCTAGAGGAGGTTGCGTCAATTGGAAGTGTCGCTGAAGCTCCAGAGGGGGTTGCGTAGTCCGGAAGCGTCGCTGAAGCTCCAGAGGGGGTTGCGTCGTCCGAAAGCGTCGCTGAAGCTCCAGAGGGAGTTGCGTCGGTCGGAAGCGTCGCTGAAACTCTAGAGGGGGTTGTGTCGGCCGGAAGTGTCGCTGAAACTCCAGAGGAGGTTGCGTCGGCTGGAGGCGTCGCTGAAACTCCAGAGGAGGTTGCATGGGCCTAAGACTCTTGCTGAAACACCATAGGTGAAGCAAGTGGGAGTTGAGGTTGAGTTGCTCAAAGATTCACAGAGTGATGTTGTAGCGGATACTCATGAAACTCCTGAGACTCTTGCTGAGAAACCAGAGGTGAAGCAAGTGGGAGTTGATGTTGAGTTGCTCAAAGATTCACAGAGTGATGTTGTAGCGGATACTCATGAAACTCCTGAGACTCTTGCTGAGAAACCAGAGGTGAAGCAAGTGGGAGTTGATGTTGAGTTGCTCAAAGATTCACAAAGTGATGTTGTAGCGGATACTCAAGAAACTCCTAAGATTCTTGCTGAGAAACCAGAGGTGAAGCAAGTGGGAGTTGAGGTTGAGTTGCTCAAAGATTCACAGAGTGATGTTTTAGCGGATACTCAAGAAACTCCCGAGACTCTTGCTGAGAAACCAGAGGTGAAGCAAGTGGAGTTGATGTTGAGTTGCTCAAAGATTCACAGAGTGATGTTGTAGCGAATACTCAAGGAACTCCTGAGACTCTTGCTGAGAAATCAGAGGTGAAGCAAGTAGGAGTTGAGGGTGAGTTGCTAAAAGATTCACATAGTGATGTAGCAGATACTCAAGAAACTCCTGAGACTCATGCTGTTGGCGAGGAACCCAGTCTATCATTCAAAACACAGAAGGCGATACCATTTCACTCGGAGGTTGGTTGAAGATGGTGATGTGTTTTGAGAAGATAGAGGGTGCATAGAATCCAGCAAACATGTTGACAAAATGTGTTGATGTTGGAATGTTGAGGTTGTGCAAAACCTCAATTGGTATGGTGCAGTGGATGCTCATGGTCGTTTGAGAGTGAAATTCTTGATTGACTAGATCAGTCTCCAAGTGGGAGAATTGTTAGGTTATGAAGCCTGATACTTATTTATAGTTTGGTCAACGGTTATATCCGGTAAAGCTATATTTAGTAAAGCTATATATAGTAAAGCTATATATGATAAAGCTATATCCGGTAAAGCTATATATGGTAAATAGCTATATATAGTAGATGGCTAAATCTGGTAAAGCTATATATAGTAAACTATACCATATATATATCTGGTCCGGTAGAGCTTGGAGATGTACTTTCTATTCTCTGTACTCTCTCTTGTTGTACATACCTGAAATCATCAAATAAAAAAATCCTTTTAGCCAGAGTTCTCCTTGCAATTTTCTCTATCCTTTTCTTTGTGTTCATCTAGATCGAGTGTGTGCGTTGTTGTGCGATCCTAACAACTGGTATCAGAGCTAACGACTGATATCGATCCTAACACTTGTATTATCACAAAATATAGGCACACTATGAAACTTTAATCCAAAATCACAAAGAGTTTGTTTCATCCAAAGAATTTGAGCACAACAACTAGCGACTGCAATATATAGTAGATAAGGCAACCGAATTTTGCTTTTTACTAAACCAAGAAACTAAGGAACTACCAAGAAATTGACAAGTTCCACTAGTACTTTTACGATCAAGTAAGCTTCCGGCAAAATCTGCATCAGAATATCCTACGAATTTAAATTCAACATTTCTAGGATACCACAATCCTAAATCAATAGTTCCAAGCAAATATTTAAATATTCTCTTAACTGCATGTAAATGAGATTCCTTAGGACAAGATTGAAATCTAGCACAAAGACACACACTAAACATAATATCGGGTCTACTAGCGGTCAAGTAAACTAAAGATCCAATCATACCTCGATAAGATTTAATATCCACACTTTTACCTTTTTCATCCTTGTCAAGCTTAGTGGATGTGCTCATGGGAGTTCTTGCAATCTTACCTTCATTGAACTTGAATCTTTTGAGCAAATCTTTAGTGTATTTCTCTTGATTGATGAAGATACCAGAGTTGTTTGATTTGAAGTCCAAGAAAGAAACTAAGTTCTCCCATCATACTCATCTCAAACTCACTATGCATACATTTAGAAAATTCTTCACATAAAGAAGGATTAGTAGAACCAAATATGATATCATCCACATATATTTGCACTAATAGCATATCGTTTTCTTTAATCTTAATAAAGAGTGTAGTGTCGAGTTTGCCCATTTTAAAATCATTCCCGATAAGAAAATTACTAAGTCTATCATACCAAGCTCTTGGAGCTTGTTTTAAGCCATAAAGAGCCTTTTTCAACTTATAAACATGACAAGGAAATTCTACATTTTCAAATCGGGGAGGTTGTTCTACATAAACTTCCTCCATAATATAACCATTCAAAAATGCACTTTTCACATCCATTTGATATAATACAAAATTTTTGTAAGAAGCAAAAGCAAGTAACATTCTAATAGCTTCTAATCTAGCAACGGGTGCAAAAGTTTCTTCATAATCTATGTCTTCCTCTTGACAATAACCTTGAGCTACAAGCCTAGTTTTATTTCTAAACCCATTTGGTTTCAATAATAGAAGTATTAGATGGCCTATAATTTCCAAACTCTGTTTCTTTCAAATTGATTTAGCTCTTCTTACATGGCTAAAATCCAAAACTCATCATTTTCGGCATCCTTAAGACTTTTTGGTTCAATTTGAGAAACAAAAGCAAGATTATTAAATAAATTAATAGAAGAGCTAGTTTTCACACCTTGTTCGAGATCACCAAGAATCAAGTCCTTGGGATGAGACAAGGCATACCTCCATTCTTTTGTCGTTGATGAAGAACCTTGATCCAGGGTCACAAACCAAAAAATCCAACAGATTCTCGTACTATTTATAGATATGACTATTCTTGGTAATATATATATATATATATATATATATATATATATATATATATATATATATATATATATATATATATATATAATTTAGCAATCTCACTAATTTATTTTATTTTTAATAAAATATATATATCTTTTTTAAAATTGAATTTATCAACTTTGCAAAAATTAATAAATTCTAACAAAAATGAATATTTAAATCTTTATCTTTTTCCATTTTGAGCCTCCTCTTCCCCGAACAACTCCTTCGTCTTCACTCTGATCCAGCAACCCTTCCCACCGCCTTGAAGGAATAGCCGCCCGACTAGTTCCGACTAACCACCAAACTCCACCGCCCAGCCACCGTGGATGAGTGACCTGAAAGATGCAAGTATCGGCAGAACCAGTCTGACGGATTTAGGTCCTCACCAAAAGCCCAAAGACAAAAGGAACAAATTCTCTATGCTCTGCACAATTTTAACTTCCATGTCTTCAATCTTACTACGTTACGGTGAGAAGAACACTCCCATATGGAAAATTAACCCATCTTTGTTTCAATCATTTAGTTAAATTTTTTATTTGAAGCAGATACAGCTGTGATGAGCGGAGCTCGATTTACATCAAAGACAATTTCAAGCTCTGGTTGAAAAAGATTTGGTTGCTATTTTTATGTTTTAGTTCGGTATATCAGATCACTGATGAAATATCAAATCCAGATTCTTTATGATATTCTGCTTTATGTTAGGATTTTATTATTTTGGCCTGATATTCTGCTTTTTTATCAGGATTTTATTTTATCTTCTGTTAAACATTGTACTGACTATAAATATAGTCATTTTCACCTAATAATTTTTCACATAATAGAGTATTGAATTTTCTTCCTTCTAACAATTTATTTTCATTAAATTTATCATTTGGTATCAGAGCCTTGTCTCTTTCAACTGCAACTAAAGACGACTATTGAAGGCACCTTTGTTCAACTAGCAATATCAAAATTTGTCGGTCACTATGATCATTGGAGCATGTTCATGGAGAATTTTCTTCGTTCTAGAGAATATTGGCAAGTAGTTGAGTCTGGGATTTCTGCTGTAGCAGATGATGTTGATTACTCAGATGAACAGAAGGACTTAGTAGATCGGAAATTGAAAGACTTAAGAGCTAAGAACTACCTTTTCCACGTCATCGATCACTCAATTCTGGAGACTATTTTGGATAAAGAAACTTCGAAAGTAATTCGGGATTCAATGAAGAAAATTTTTCAAGGAAATACAAAGGTGAAACGAGCACAACTATAGGCTCTACGCAAGGACTTTGAGACCCTTCATATGAAGGAAGGTGAGACTGTTTCAGATTTCTTTTCTCGTACTCCCACCATAGCTAATAAATGTGTTTCCATGGTAAAAAGATGAGTAATGTTAGTATTATTGAGAAAATCATGCACTCCATGACTTTAAAGTTTGATTACGTGGCTTGCTCCATTGAAGAATCCAACGATTTGGACATCATGACCATTGATGAATTGCAAAGTAGTCTATTAGTTCATGAACAACGTATGCAAAGACATACTGTGGAAGAGCAGACATTGAAGATCACTCTTGATGTTGTAAACACACACAAACTAAAGCTCTGAAATCAATTGCATTAAGAAACAAATCAACTAACAAATTTAGAAAGTATAAAATTAGTGGTTCTAACATTCCTAGAGAAGTGGAGATCCAGAAGAAATGATAGCATTTCAACCAAGAGAAAAGGTCTAGTATGACCATCTTTAACAATTTCTCCCCTAAACTGATTGCAGGGATGCTTCCAGTTTACTCGTGGTACTACACACATACCCATTGACTCACGTAGTTTTATGAATGCATCCAGCTTCAGTGGTTTTGTCATAATGTCTGCAACTTGTTCTTGTGTGACACAATGCTTTAGCTCAATAACTCCATCTCTAGTCAAATCACGCAAGAAATGAAACCTCACATCAATGTGTTTGTTACGTCCATGCATGATTGGATTCTTGGATAGCTTAATAATGGAACTGTTATCACATAACATAGTGATAAACTTGTCTTGAAAATGATCAAATTTTTCCAAAAATCTCCTCATCCACACCCCTTGACAAGCACAAGACGCGGCTGCCACAAATTCTGCTTCAGTAGTGGACAACGTAACTACAGGTTGTTTTTTGGAGGACTAAGACACAACTCCATCACTGAGTAAGAACACATAGCCAGAAGTGTTTTTCCTGTCATCTATATCTCCTGCATAATCACTGTCAGTATATGTTATCAACTCTCCATTACCCCTTTTTCGATAAAGAATTCCCAAATCTACCGCACATTTTAAGTATCTCAACACTCTTTTTGCAGCTTGCAAATGCAACTCTGTTGAACTTGTCATAAATCTTCTTTGACATACTTTCCCTGACTAATATTTCATTTTTCTAAAATCAATCATTTCAAATTCAAGTTTCATAGATTCTTGAACTTAACAAACATGCTCTCATCATTACAGCAAAAATTAGATCGTCAACATGTAGACTAACAATAAAAATTTTACCTCCATCTCCTGTTTGTATGAATAAAGTATGGTCACAGTTGCACCTCTCAAATCCTTCTTTGACAAAAATGTGCTTCAATTCGACTGTACCATGCACGTAGGGCTTGTTTAAGGCCATATAATGCCTTCTTCAATTTGTATACCTTGTATTCTTGACCTTTTTTCTCATAACCTTGTGGTTGCTCAACAAAGACGACTTCTTTTAATTCTCCATATAAGAAAGCACTTTTTACGTCAAGCTGATACACGTTCCAACTATTCCGAATTGCTAAAGCAATTATCATTCGAATAGTATCCCACCTAGTCACAGGTGCAAACACCTCGGTATAGTCTATACCATGTTGTTGTGCATAACCTTTTGCTACCAACCTAGCCTTATACTTGTCAACTTCGCCATTTTCGTTGAGTTTGGTTTTGAAAACCCACTTTACTCCAATCTTCTTCATTCCTTTAGGCAAATCTGTCAACTCTCAAGTCTCATTTTGTTCGATAGCTTCTATCTCCAAGTTCATTGCAGCTCTCCATTTTGAACTTTGAACAGCTTCTTCAAAGGTAGTTGGATCTGTAGTTGAGGTTAATAGAATTAAATTGTTGTGCTCAGCTTCTTTAGAAAATTCTCCCCCGCTCACATAATCTTCCATCTATAATGATTGCGTCCTCTTCCACGCCAATTTGTTTGGCTCGATAGTCTCTTCTCCTTATAATTTTCTTCATAACTGTTTCCTTGACCACCTCGACCATTCTCGCGACTTCCACGACCTCTACCTTGAACATTTTGAGAGTAGAGTACCTTTTCATCATTTATTGATGCCTTGGTCTGAAGCGCTTGATCGAGTGTCTCCTCCTTTTTTTCCTTACGTTGCTCGTGTGCTGATAACTGTTTAAAAGTAGATCATATCAAGTCTTTTTATATTTAATATGGCACTCGTATTCAAAATTTTCTCATTATTTACCCAATTTATTCTACTTAGTGAGCATGAAATCGTTTATTGCGGTCCAACATGAAAAAAATATGATTTTACATAAATCGATCTTAATTGTACATTTAATTGAGTTATGTGGTAAAATTTCAGACATTTATGCTGAACCCTGAAGAGTAGCAAATCTAGAAATAAATGGGGGATGACATGGAAATTTTAAATCCACATCAGCAGTCCAAGTGGATCATTGATTACCCAACGAGGAACATCCTATGTGGACAACTTATTTTTTTCAGCCCTAAAGGCCCAATGAGGAAGTGAACAACTTATTCCTTTTTAGCCTTAAATAGGAACGGATGGGCAATATAAAAGGAAAAGGAAGACCAAGAGGAGGGGAGACATCTTTTAGGGAGAAAATCGAATTACACAGTAGCAGTCTCTGCTGCAGTGAACTGCTGTGAAACCAGAGAAGAAGAAGAAAACCCTAATCCAGCCGCTATTGATAGCAGAAGGAAAAGGAGACCAACAAGGATTGATTAGGGTAAAGAGGTGGACGTGAGAGCTCAAGAGAAGGGAACTTCCATTGACGAACTGCAACAAACCGGGATAACTCTCTATTTCCTTATTCTCTTTCCTTATTCCATCAATTTTACATGATGAAGATGCGGATTCCTCTGTTTAATTCAGTTTGTATGGAGAGCTAAACTGAATAGGGGAGGCGAGAGAGTTTTATATAGTTTAAATGTTGACGGTATGATTTTAGTTTATTAAAGAGTTGTTGTTAATGATTTACATGTATGTTTAATTAGCTACTTTACATACATAGTTGTTCTCTTATTCGGGAGAAGAGAGGAAGCAATGAAATCCTCTTTGATACTCTAGTTCCATAGCAAGGAGACTTGAAGGGTAATAGAAGGGTTAGGAATAATTCTTCTCCTAGAGTCTTGTTAATAGAAATTACAACGATTATGGAAATAATCACCATTCATGACCCTAAGTGGGCTTGAGAATCTATTAAAAGGAACTAAAATCTACCACAAAACTCCCAAACCTTCCTCATTATAGTTGATTTTCTCATCATTTTCTATTTTTCGACGGCGGCGGCACTCTGTTTTAGTTTTATTTAAATAGTTAAAATCTCCAACACCCATTTGAATGTTACC
>NW_019268582.1:771397-786334 GCF_002738365.1 Cucurbita moschata | reverse complement strand
ATGTTGACGGTATGATTTTAGTTTATTAAAGAGTTGTTGTTAATGATTTACATGTATGTTTAATTAGCTACTTTACATACATAGTTGTTCTCTTATTCGGGAGAAGAGAGGAAGCAATGAAATCCTCTTTGATACTCTAGTTCCATAGCAAGGAGACTTGAAGGGTAATAGAAGGGTTAGGAATAATTCTTCTCCTAGAGTCTTGTTAATAGAAATTACAACGATTATGGAAATAATCACCATTCATGACCCTAAGTGGGCTTGAGAATCTATTAAAAGGAACTAAAATCTACCACAAAACTCCCAAACCTTCCTCATTATAGTTGATTTTCTCATCATTTTCTATTTTTCGACGGCGGCGGCACTCTGTTTTAGTTTTATTTAAATAGTTAAAATCTCCAACACCCATTTGAATGTTACCAAAAAACTCACTCAATTTCCAGCGCTTAGCCAAACCTTCCTCATTATAGTTGATTTTCTCATCATTTTCTATTTTTCGACAGCGGCGGCACTCTGTTTTAGTTTTATTTAAATAGTTAAAATCTCCAACACCCATTTGAATGTTACCCAAAAACTCACTCAATTTCCAGCGATAAAATTAACCAAAAAGATAGGTTCCCTATGGAATCGATAATTTACTCATTATTTGCTACTTGTGATAGTGTATACTTGCACTTATTCTTGTGAATTTTACATCATTTTATTATATACATCCACAAGCGATCATGTGCCTCGAGAGAACCGGCGAGCTCATCGACCGTGAACTTTGCTAGGTCCTTTGACTCTTCTATTGCACATAGAACATTTTCAAAATTGTCGGTTAACGACCTCAAGATCTTCTCCACAACCTGCATCTCGGGTAACATTTCTCCGTTTCGATTTAGTTAATTTTCCACGGTCTGTACGCTCGTAATGTAGTCAGATACATTTTCTGACTCCTTCATCTTCATGCTCTCCAACTCGCCACACAGAGTTTGAAGACGCACTTCCTTGACTCAGTCGGTTCCTTTGAACACCTTTTCTAAAGTGTCACACGCTTCTTTTGAAGTAGTTGCCCTGACAATCTTCTCAAAGCCCGACTCGTCAACAGCTCGGAACAGCATGTATAATGCTGCCTTATCCTTTGATCATAATTCTTTTAGCGCCTTGTTTTGCGCCGCCGTATAACTCGTGGTATCCTTTGGTTCTTCGAAACCTTCTTCGACCACCTCCTATGCGTCTTGTGAACCGAGAAGAGCTTTCATTTGGATGCTCCAATTCTCGTAGTTCGTTTTCATCAATCGCGGTAGCGACATTTGACCCATCATATTCGTCATCGGCTTTGATACTAATTTGTAGAAATAAAAGCTCGCTCTGACTCGCTCTAATACTAGTTTGTTAAAATAACACTCACGAGACTGTGAAGGAGATGTCGAGAGGAAAGACAAGAGAAAAAGAATTCTCAAAAACCTTTTCGATTGCTCTGTACTTCTTTTTTTTTTTTATCTTTTCTTTTCTATTCAGAGTGAAAAACAAATTAATTTTATAGGTTTTGTAAGGCTAAAAATGGCTCTCCATGAACCCACTCTTTCCTAAAATGATGCTAGCCTTTCATTTTTCTCTTTTTGACCTTTCTTTGAAATTCAATTTCAAAAACTTACTCAAATTAACAAAATTAACAACTATTTTTTTCATTGAAGTTTATTCCCAACAAATTACACCTATGTCAAACGGCTAGAAAATGTATATTCTAACCTTTATTGATGATTTCAACATAAAATTATGGGTATTTTTCTTAACAGAAAGACCAGAAACCTTTCAAATATTCCAAACTTTCAAAACAAAAGTGGAGAAAGAAACTGGGACAAATATTTTAGGTTTGAGAACTGATAGCGGTGGAGAGTTTACATCTACTGAGTTATTGAGTTCTGCTCAAATCATGGAATACATCGACAACTCACCGCAGTCTACACACCACCGCAAAACGGAGTGGCAAAAAGAAAAAATCGATTGGATGAGGAGGTTTATGTGGCACAACCTCCCGATTATGTGATCAAGGGAGTAGAAGATAAAGTATACCGCTTGAAAAAGGCTTTATACGGTTTGAAGCAAGCTCCACGTGCGTGGTACAACCGTATTGAAACTTATTTTCTAAAGGAAGGCTTTGAAAAGTGTCCTCACGATCATACTCTCCTTTTCAAGAAGTCATTACAAGGTATTTTCTTGCTTGTATGTATTTATGTAGTGACCTCATATTTACAGTAAACGATGAGGCTTTTGAGTTTTTTGAAGTAATCCCTGATGAAGGCATTTAATATGACTGATCTTGAACGAAAGAAATATCACAACGAGGTGCTAGTATTTTCATTTGTCAAAAGAAGTATGTCCAGGAAGTATTGGAAAGATTTAATATGGCCAGCTACAATGCTCTGGATTTAAGTTTGTTACGGATTCTACTTGCAAAGTGTTCGTCCATTAGCGGAATAATTTTTCTTTTTTAACGGAATAACTTTTCTTTTTAGACCGAATAATTTTTCTTTTTGAATGGAATGATATTATTTTTCTCAGCAAACAAAAGGGTCAAAACATATTTTATAATTACTCTTTTTAAGAACAATCTTATCCAATTAGGACAAGAAACTCAATACATCTCTACTTAAAAGGAACTTAAAAACATGATGGGACACGTTCTGTTTTAAAATTTACAAATATATATATATATTCTTTTTAAAAACATCATGGGACATGTTCTGTTTTAAAATTTACAAATGTACGTATATATATAATTTAGAAATCTCACAAACTTATTTAATTTTAATAAAAAAAACCTTTTTTTAATTTTTTTTTTTTAGGTTCAGAAACAACTCCTGTCTTCACTCTATCCAGCAACCCTCTAGTTGTCGGAAAAAGAACATTTTGAGACATTGAAGAATATATTTAGTTATATCTTCTTTTTATCCTTTGATTCGTAATATATTTTATTTTATTTTTAATATTTAATTAATTTGTATTTTTCTTATTCGTTGTTAGGTTATATTCTATTTAAAGCTTATTCGATTTCAATTCTATTTCTTTCTTTTATTGTTAACAGAATAGCCGCCAAACTAGTTTCGACTGACCACCAAACTCCACCAACCAGCCACCGTGGATGAGTGATTTGAAAGATGCAAGTTCCGGAAGAACTAGTCCGGTGGATTTGGGTCCTCACCCAAAGCCAAAAGCTAAAAGGAACAAATTCGCTATTCTATGCGCAATTTTAGCTTCCATGTCTTCAATCTTACTAGGTTACGGTGAGTAAAACACTCCCATATGGAAAATTAACTCATCTCTGTTTCAATCATTTCGTTAATTCTTTCGATCTGAAGCAGATATCGCCGTGATGAGCGGAGCTGTGATTTTCATCAAAGACAATTTCAAGCTCTCAGAGGTACAGGTAGAAATTATGGTCGGAATAATCAACTTTTACTCGCTCATCGGCGCTGCCGTCGCCGGAAGAACTTCGGATTTGATTGGGCGTCGGTACACGATGGTGTTGGCCGGAGTGATCTTCTTCGTCGCTGCCGTGCTGATGGGATTCGCCCCCAACTATGGCTTTCTAATGTTTGGAAGATTTGTGGCCGGAATCGGCATCGGATATGCTCTGATGATCGCTCCGGTGTATACCACCGAGGTTGCTCCGACTTCATCTCGGGGATTTTTCACCTCGTTTCCGGAGGTCCGTCTTCCATTTATTAATATGATGTTACAAATAATAAGTGCAAATTTCAAATGTGAATGAGCTATTATGTATGTATAAACATCTAAAAATGTTTGATTAAAAGGTGTTCATAAATGTTGGAGTATTGCTTGGCTACGTTTCAGACTACGCCTTCTTCAAGCTACCCACTCACCTGGGATGGCGATTCATGCTCGGAATCGGCGTCTTCCCCTCTGCTTTCCTCATTCTCATCGCTCTCCTCATGCCCGAATCTCCTCGCTGGCTCGTCATGCAAGGCCGCCTCGCCCACGCCACTTCCGTTCTCCTTCGTACCTCCGACTTCCCTCACGAAGCCCAACTCCGCCTCGCCGACATCAAACAAGCTGCCGGAATCCCTCCCCATTGCACCGACGACGTCATCCATCTCCCCAAACGCCGCCGTAGCGGCAAAGACGTCTGGAAGGATCTCTTCCTCCGCCCAACACCGACGGTCCGCCATATCCTGATCTCTGCCATCGGCATCCACTTCTTCCAGCAAGCCACCGGCATCGACGGTATAATGCTCTACAGTCCGAGAATCTTCGAACACGCCGGACTCACCTCCTCCAACCATAAGATCCTGGTGACTATGGCCATTGGATTCACGAAAACAATCTTCATCTTAGTCGCGATGTTCCTCCTCGATAGAATCGGACGGCGGCCGCTGCTCCTAGCCAGCGTTACCGGCAAGATCGTATCGCTTGTAACCCTAGGGTTCGGGATCATGATTGTGAATAGGAAGCGGTGGGCCGTTGGATTGTGCATTGCGATGGTTTTATCGGACGTGGGGTTTTTCTCGATTGGAATGGGCCCAATCGCGTGGGTTTACAGTTCCGAGATATTTCCGTTGAAGCTACGCGCCCAAGGCGTGAGTGTGGGAGTGATTGTCAACAGAGTAACCCCAGTGGGGTTGTTGGAATGACGTTTATATCCCTCTACGAGGCCGTAACTATCAGTGGGGCTTTTTTTCTCTACGCCGGCGTCGCCGTCGTGTCGTGGTTGTTCTTTTACTTTGTTCTGCCCGAGACTCACGGCCGGACATTGGAGGAGATAGAGGGGCTTTTTGGTAATTTTCTGTGGAAGTTTGGGAAGAATGGAGATGTTAATGTGGAGAAGGATGAGGGTGAGGTTCAGTTGGGATTATCTAATCTGACGGTGTAGGTTTGTCGAGATAAAATGTTAAAAAAGTTGGGGGAGTAAAAAAAGGGGGATAAGAAGGTAAGTTCTGCTTTTCTTAATACTGTATAATATATATTTTTTAAGTACCTCTGTCAAAAAAAAATTTAATGTTATTTATTAGATCTTTTTGCATAGCATAAATGTCATGTATAGGTTCTCACATCTTTAAACATGCCTATAAGGTCATTCATATACATAAATCAGGTTTTGTGTCACAATCGCCCTTTCTTGATAGTAGATTTGGCGATGGTGCCACACTCACCCTCAGCATTGAGTGAGTCAAGCCAACTTCGAACCACATTATCTACAGTCGGGCAACATGCGTTCAAACCTCGGGTCCCGTTTTGAAGAGAAGATTTTAGAAAATGGGAGAGAGGAGTTTAGGAAAAAGAGTTTTGAAAGCAAGAATGAGAGAGAGATGGAGAGTGGTGTTATATAACATGTAAGCAAAAAGACAATATCGTCTTAAACAAAATATAACTGTTTGGGCAGGGAGAAATTGACAACTAGTTGCATCTTGAGGCATTTTGTAACGACCCGAAATTTTCTACTTAATTTAAGGTTGCATACATATCAGTCCATACATGCGAGTGTGGGCTCACTAGTCAGTTCGCACACCGCTGGGCCACTTTCCTTGTCGGGCGAGCATACTCTGAGAGCTCCTTAAGCCGAACACCCATTAGAATTAGTAACCGTCACAACAGGGCTATGCAAAACATAACAATCGTTGTCCTGCCATTGGATGTACGCGTCCGTACCCTCGTGATGGAATAGGGGTATCCCCCAAATGCAGGAGCACACATAATGCATGAGGTCCCCAATATTTCTACTTTTATCATTAATGAATATAACCCCGTTATCATCTTTCTTGCTTAACATGTCATTTCTCATTTTTCAGTCTACGTATCATACATAATCCTAACGGGGTTACATTTCATTTCATTTATCGTGATATCATGTCATTCATAACATGTTGTATACATACAATTTAGAAAACATAACATAACGCTCCATGCTTTTAACATGTCATTTCATGACGTGTAATTCATACAACAATTACCTCAATGGTCACACAAAACAATCTAAACATAACACATCACATTACAATAAATCGTATCATAAACATGTCATATCGTTCCCTAACTTATCATAGTCTTAACGTTTCTATACCTATCACAGTCATATCATTACATGAACGTACCTTAGTCATATCATCACAGGAACGTATCCTAACGCTATCGTTCTATCAATCTATCACAAACCTATCCCTTTCTACCCATATCCTAACCATATTCTTTCATCAATCTCTTCTATCCATAGCACTCCGGTATGTAATCTAACATTAACTTTTCATGAACATATCTTACTCCTATCGTTACATTTCGTTTTGTGCATCCTTCTCGTATCCTATCTCAAACATATCCTTGAACACATCGTACCACAATTATAATC
Source organism: Cucurbita moschata (assembly GCF_002738365.1). Classification (NCBI taxonomy): domain Eukaryota; kingdom Viridiplantae; phylum Streptophyta; class Magnoliopsida; order Cucurbitales; family Cucurbitaceae; genus Cucurbita; species Cucurbita moschata. Next base: position 779,988 of record NW_019268582.1, on the reverse strand, counting down.
ATACAATTCACATATTATAACATAATATAAGCATACCGATTCACAAATAATTCATACATATCAGTATATATGACACATGCAGAACCACTAGCACGTGTCAACATCAAATATAACTATGCCGATAGTAAGGCCACTTATCTGGTTAGCTTCAATTGTTGTCACAAATATATTCTTAATGAAAGTTCGATTCTGTCATTTGAAAAGTCAACCTATGTAAGCCGTTGTTGTCACAAATATATTCTTAATGAAAGTTCAGTTCGATTCTGTCATTTGAAATCCAAGTCAACCTACGTAAGCTCATGACATCAGTTTCTTTGAAATGTTATATATTTATAATTATATTCTTTTTTTTTTTTACTGTTGTGTGACCAAAAAAAAAGATAGAGTTATTTATTCGCACTCTACTATTTACCTTTCTTTGTATATTTAGTTTGTGGTTTTTAATTCCTGAATCTTCTTTTTTTTATCTGTATTTACTCTGTTATTTCTACTGGATCCTTCCAAATCTTTCCCTATAATGTAATCTTTCCTTATCTCAGTGTTTCTTGTTCACAAATTTGGCTACTGATATAAATTTAATCTAATATTACTAATCTATGATTTACTAGAATTATGTATAAATGATTAACATTTAGTCTAACTCAAAGCTAAACCATTGTAATAATTTAATGAAGATCTCACTGTATTGTGATTTCTAACAAAATAAAAAATAAAAAAATTATAAAAGAAAATGAAGATTTAATATATACCTTCTTGATTAGATCTATCTTCAATCAATACGGTGAATCTCAACTGAGTAAAGATCTGAGTTTGTTTTGAGTTTGTTTCTTTTTGCTTACTTTCTGTAAGGATGGGTTGAGGAGAGATAATTGTGGCACAACTATTTTTTTTTCTCAAGTAAATATGAGTTCTTTGTTTCTTTTTCTTTTAAGTAAATCTGAGTTTTTCTATTTCTTATTGCTTACTTTATGGAGGAGGGTATTTTTTTTCTCAAGTAAATCTGAGTTTTTCTGTTTCTTTTTGCTTACTTTATGGAAGGATGGGTTGATGAGAGATAATTGTGGGGAGAGTTCTAAGAGATAATTGTGGGGAAAGTTTTGAGAGATAATTGTGAGAGATATAATTGTGTGAGAGATAATTGTGAGAGATATAATTGTGTGAGAGATAATTGTGAGAAGAGTGCTAAGAGATAATTGTGAGAGACTTTTCCAAATTTACACATAACCTAAACCTAACGTGAACTTTCTCATATAGCCTTTCATACCCATTTACATTACTTACACATAGAGTGGGTGTTACACTTACTATGGACATTTGATGATTGAGCGACAACGAAATCGTCTTAACGACAGAGTTCCAAGAACAGTTACGAAATTGATCCTCATTGAGGGCAAATGAGCGACAATCAAACAAATAAAGAGGGATGAGTGTTAGCAATAATCAAATGGTTGGTCAGACAATTAATTTTAGGCAAACGTCGGGGATGAGTGGTTGAAACGAGGAGGGAATGTGGAAACATGTTTATTAGATAATAGGTAAGGATAGTTTTGCTAACCTAATAACCTCTATTGAATGCTGACATGAATTGAAAAGAAATGGTTAGAATACCATCTACGAATATTGCTAAAATGGGAGATTAAAAAATTTTGTTTCAATGATGTTTCAGTGATCTGATTGGTCTCTTCCAATCAAAAACATATTTATTCTAATCACGAAACCATTATGACTCAAATAAAATTCAAGGAGATCGATTAGATCAATCTATTATGATAAAAATAAGTCAATCTAATTTAACTAGACAATAAGAACTCCATTTATTCAGCGATTCGAGCGCATTTGGAGATGGCAGTGCAACTGCGATGATACGGATTAACCTTCTTACGCTTCTTGCAATCATAGTACGAGCTACCATGCTGGCCACAAAGGATACTACTCGGCCTCAATGAATAGTAGCTCAAATATCTATTGCGAGAGTACTTATTGTTGGTTCCATATTGGAAAAGTTGTCGTCGACTATCTTCAGTTGCTGAAGTGGAGTCTCCATCGAAGAAGCCATATTTGGAATTGTCGTGGGTGAGGGATGTCTCATAGAAGGCGAAAGAGTGTGGAGCAGCAATGGCCGAGACGAATACGACGAATACGAGAAATAGGCAGAGCTTCATCGTTCCCATGTTTTGTTTGATGGTGGTAAAAGGTGTTTGTGAAAATGAGTGTTGAGAAGCTCTTGATTTTCGTCTCTTATTTATATACCCAAGTAATTGTTATTTATAAACTATCTAAATTAAGACTCTCTATAAATACACAATACATAGAGTTGACTAAGTGCCATTGACCTAAACCTATTTATCTTTTTAATTATTATTTTACCCACTAATTATTATTATTTTTTAATAATATTCCATTTCCTAGCTTAATTTAGCCTAATAAATTAGAGCTCATGTGGGTTAAATTCTAATGTTTGCCCTTGGTCATTTTTTTTCTTTCAAAAATACTCTTTTTGGGTTATTTTTCTCATATAGCCTTTCATATCCATAGGGTGTTACATTTACGACGGGCATTCTGATGATTGGGTAATAACGAATTCGGGATGCAAGGAAAATTATGAAATTGAAGACAATCGTAAACTATATTGATCCTAAATGAGGGTGGAATGAGAGACGATGAACGACAACTTTGAGGTGAATGTGATCAAATGAAATTAGAGTCGAAGATGAGTTTTTGAGTGAACAATAGACCATCGAAGAAATGAAGAGATGGAGGTAAAAATGAACATGTAAAGTCACTATCATATGCATGGCTTAACTTATTGTGTGGAAATATTCATTTAAAACGATGTCATATAGACTTATAAGTTTAATTAAGAGTTTTAAAATAAAACAAATGAAATATTTAAATAAATCAAAATAAAACAAAAGGAAAATATTAAAGGAGAAATGACCTATACTAATCTAAAATCTATGAAAATAAATGCAACTATCCTATGCAAGTTCCATGATTTTTGGTGCAATGTCGCCGTCAACCGTATAGGGTTGTCTTGCCTTTACCTGAAATATAAAAGTAGTATATGACTTGAGTATTTTAAGAAATACTCACTAAATGATCCCACTATTGGGGTTAAAGAATGCAAACACATCAATCATGATTAAGAACGTATCCTTAAAACCATCATAGAGGTGACTTCCAGTCCAGAAAAATTAAATGTGTAGTACTTCCCTACACACAACCCACGTGTGCAACCGTGAGCCTACCAGGTGGTTCACACACCCCCTGAGTCCATCATAGTCGAGTTAATTAGCTGTAGCCGAACGTCCGGAGGTACGAAAAACCCTCGAATATCATGCAAGGCATGATGATGATGATCATCATAGTGTATGCGTTCATACTCATCATCATAAAAGAGGGAGTATCCCGATGTAAATGAGTATACAATATGCATGAGGTCTCTATACTTTTCATATTAAAATCATTCATATGACACAACCTCACACATCTTTCACATATTACTTTAGGTAACATGCATGTATAAGCCTTCATACATTCATCATTTATAACATCATTTAGGGGTTGTGAATTAGAAAACTCAATCATAATGCAACATGACATTTCGTACATGCACATCATCGTAACATGAGATATCATCATATTATGTCATATCATCATCATGTATCTCACGTCATCACATCATAATGCATCATCATCCTAACATACAGTAACATAGTACATCACATTAGCATAGAATCATAGCATCATCGTAACACGTCATAATGTCATATCAAATCACATCAGCATAACAACACATCCTAATAGCATAATAACATACATGACACTTGCAACGGCCGTGGATCGAAGAAAACAGATTTTAGATTCATAAATTAGGAGAACTAATTTTATAGCTTATGCTCCAATTTCAAAGAAACCCAACTCCTTAATCATTTAGGATTTCTCAAATCTTTTATAGTTTAAATTGGAAATTAAAAAAAAAATTATAATATAGTATTTATAATTTTAATCTTATACTATAGTCACTCGAAGTAAACACAAGAGAAGAAAAACAACTATCTCACCTACGATATCTATACTTGTCACAATTGTACTCTTGTGGTAATAGAATAGCGCGCTTATATGACAGTTGTTATAATTCAACGAACAAGTTAACCTGCGAAATTTAGATTTCGCGGACAATAAACAAATGCTTGAACCTCGGGTCACGTTTAAAAAAAATGTCTTAGAAAATGTGAGCGAGAAAATACGTTAATTTTTTTTTTTAGAAAGCAATGTTATAAACTAAAATGCATACTTGCCACTTCTTTCAACATCCTCAGAATAAAATTCATAATTCAAATCGACCATAGCTAAAATAATATCACTAAAATTAATAAAAACTACGCAACACTTTAGAGCATGCAAAATAAGCGGATTATAGGAAACATTTGGCAAACAACAATAACTACCATCTACACAACAATAGCTAACATTTGCAAAGTGTCACGATCATACTTGTTCAAGTCCTGTTGCATGTGACTACATGTCAGATGTCTTTGTCATGCTTGTCTAAGATGTGTTATCTATAGCCACATAGCCATTCCAAACCCCTTTTACTTGCTTTCATGTATAGGTAGGTATTTACTATTTCTATCGTGTCAACATGGGGGTGTATGTTTACCAAAATTATGTCTACACCTGCCAGGACTAATATGCCCCAAGATGTACTATAGTGGATAAGACTAGTCGTCAATTCTTTCTACTCGGATTATATGCTATTAAAGTTGTGATTGTTTCTTATTTGCTTTTAACCTATAACATTGATTTCTTAAAAATTATTTTTAATGCATTTCATCGCTCACGTTTTCTCAAACATGTTCTCTCATATGTGACCAAGGCTCAATCCTATGTCCAAATTGTCTGCGACTTACGATTTCCGTATGACTAACTTGTTTGTCAGGTTAGAACAAGTTTCCCACAATCTCTATCTTGCTACCACAAAAATGTGACTGTGACAAGTGATATAAGAACCGAGCCAACTCCTTGAATCATAGTAATCAAATATTTCCACTACGAAATAATTGGATAAGTCTTAGGCTAACCAATTGGTAGTAATTGAAAATCGGTTGCTCTACCTCAATGAAGTTCCAGATGGAATGAAGCTTTTGGAATCTCACACGAATGAGATTGCCGCTAAAGCCGATAGGATCGATGAAATGGCAGAGGCAATGCTCGTCCATGAATTATTAGTTAAGGGCCTAGACAATGCCCAACAAGTAATTGTTTAGATGATTTCATAAATGTCTGAGGATTTAAGAGCAACCTTTGGAGTGGTCAGGACTAAAGTGGTAGATTTAAGCACCAAGTTAAACTACATCATGAGAGCAGTAGAGAATCAAACTCTATTTAGGGGTGTGGACCAATTTAACAAGGTAAAGGTCCTAGAGCCTTATCTCTAAGCCCTTATATGGGCAGAATTTTACGAGCTACAAATACCATGGTAGAAGAGGTGAAGGTCATGTTGGCCACAATGTATCTAGCTGACGATGCAAAGTTGTGGTGGAGATCTAAGTACATGGGCATTCAAGATGGTCGATGTACTGTGGATACTTGGAAAAGTTAAAACAAGAGCTCCTCTCACAAATCTTCCCCAAGAATGCTCAGATAATAGCTAGGAAAATGTTAAGGAAGTTGAGGCATACTGTGAATATCTTAGACTACATTAAGTAGCTTTATGTGGATATTTGCGACATGTTTGAGAAAGACCAAGCTCTACGAAAAAAAGTTCAAGATCTTTCCACGCCCTATACTACAGTTGAACAACTGATTAACCTTAGCAATGATCAATCTCATGATGTAAAGCGAAACCAGGCTTACTCAAACGGGGTAATAGAAATTACCAACCCAAGTTCCCTAAAGGTGAGGAAAGTGATAGGTGGAGGAGGATAATGTGAGTCCTCCCGACATAGAGGTAGAACTCCATGACATAGACCTCACAGCTAGAATGGTCACAGTCAAGGCCCCTTGTCTTGCTTCATATGCAAAGGGGCCTACCAAAAAACAGAGTGCCTACAAAAGACGACACTTTATGTCTTCCAAGCGAAATTTAGAACGAAGTCAAAAGTTGAGTATGAGATGGTGTAAACTGAAACCTTGCTAGTTGAAAACATTGAACACCCCGCATGGGGCACTAAAGCACTAGTCTACTCTCCAAAAGAGAGTGGAAAAGATAGAAGAGCTAGAGGAACACAATTTTATGTGTGTCGAGGCGGGTTAACCTGAGAGCGACCAAGAACACTTATTGTTGAAATTTGTCATAAATTTTTTATTTAATTTAGTTATTAACTCTAATCCATTTATAACTCTGGATTAAATAATAACATTATTAATTTGGTTATTAATTTGTAACCATTTTAATATTAATCCTTATTTAATTTCATAACGTCTAATGATTCAAACAATTGTCTTTATATAATGGGCTTGTCTAGGAGGTTGAGTATATCGAAATTTTATAGAGTTTTGTGTGTCACATTGTATTTCTTGAGTGACATTTTGGTGAGAGTCTTTGTAGTGTGAGGGTGAGGTATTCGCTTCTAACACTTTGATTATTAGTGATTGGTTGCCACCAGTGGATGTAGGGGAACTTCTTCTCTCCGAACCACGTAAATATCTTGGTGTCTTTTTGTGTAATTCCGTTCATTGGTGTTGTGAGTACATTTGTTCCGCTTCCACTACAACAATCAGTATCATAGTTTTGTGGTTGTAGCATTTGGCACACAACACTTATCATTCTGGAGCCACCCATAACTTCATGACGGAGACCAAAGCAAAACACTTGAACAAACTTTGGCATCAAGATGTAGGACAAATGATAGCGGTCAATTCGACAACCCTACATATTTTAGGAGTTACAAAGAGAAGTCCAATCAATCTCGAGACTTAGACTAGATAAAGTGACTTTGTGTTTATCAAGATGGATGACTTGGACATCATGGTAGGGATGAGTTTTGTAAGGATACAAAAACAAAATGAAATTTAGAAATGACACTCACCGGAAATGTGAGATTTCCAACGAGCGCCGTAAATCTTGTGGAAGCAACCGCCTCTCCACAACTTCATAACCCCCTCATGCCCCTCCACCACGGCAGATGTACAAGAGAGAAAGAAAGGGAGTGAGAAGAGAAAGAAAAATAGAATATGGGGAAGGGGAGACCTCATGACACAATCGATTTTTTAAGCTTCAAGGTGTTCCGTCGCATCTAGTAGCAGAGGAAGGAAGGACCTAACCTCAATGACGGTCGAAAATGGGAGAAGAAACGACGGGAGACGATTTTGAGAGGAGAGAGAAAACAAACGGAAAAGTCACTAGCAGCCGGGCAAAAAAGAAAGGCTCCGCAGACTTTTCTCGGATCCAAATTCGGGGCATACCCAGCAACCCACAGCCACAGCTACCAACAGCCCACGGCCCACACCTGCTATACAACCTGCAGCCCACAAATGAGAGACGACCTGTGCGCCCGAGTAAGGGACCCGACCCATTCGATACCCCATGCGCGCCTCCAACCTCCTTGCACATGCGTGACGTGTGTCTCCTTACCGTCTCACTCAATGGCTCGGCTAATGGTTTGGCTCTACAGCTGTAGCAGCTGGAAAATAGCTTAGACGGCTCGGGTTTAGGTATTTAGTATCGATTCAAGGCAATTAAGGTTAATATAAGTCTCGCTTATTCCATTTAAGTTAATTTTGTTAAGAAGTAGGATTATTGGAAGAATTCGGTGGGTGTTTCTAATATGGTGGAGTACCTCCACATAGGTTGATACAAACTTCGAGGGTCGGGATTAAACTAATTTTGGAAATAAGGTAGAACTTCGGCTAAGGCCAACCAAGTAAATGACTCTATTATCGGTTGGTTGGAAGAATTGTCTATGTATGATGATACGTGTTCACTAGCCCTACACGTGTCATATGTGTGGTATGTTTGATATGTTTGATAATATAATATGTGTTGCTTTATGATATTCCAAGATGTACCGACCCTCAATTTCTACGTACTCAGAGTCGCTACTAACGTCACATGTTCATCTATAATGCGGAAATATAACTCTTACATTACATCATTTATAACGTAAACTTCAAAAAGCGCTTAAAACAACTTCTTATCTAGAAAACACAGTTATGGTCTTACGTGTTTAAATACGAAATACTGAAATTTAGAGAAAATAAAAACAAAAAAAAAATAATTTAAAACAAAGAAATGCAAAACAACTTATTCTAACCTAAGATTAGGAATTTAAATATGAGTCTACCTTATGCACGTGCCACAATCTCTACTCGTGATGCCACCACCCTCCGTACAAGTGCGTCTTGCTTTTACCTAAAAAAATGATGTGACACACGACCTGAGTATTTCGAAGAATACTCAGTAAGTGGCCCCACTATAAGGTGGCATGCAAATGCAAACCCATGCAATCATGATTTATGTAACGACCCGGGAAAGAAAGGAAAAAATATGTATACATATAATAAAAATAAATAAATAAATCAATCAAATAAAGTAAAAAAAAAAAAAAAAAAAAAAAAAAAAAAAAAAAAAAAAAAAAAAAAAAAAA
>NW_019268582.1:768857-771083 GCF_002738365.1 Cucurbita moschata | reverse complement strand
CGGGAAAGAGAGAGAAAGCTCGCCGGAAAATCGGCCGAAGTCGGGTAAGGAAGACGAGATCCACGGATCCGGGTCAACCCGAACCCAGAACCCGGGAGAGCCAGCCCGTTCCTCCCTTGGCCTCTACCTTCGGCCCAGCTCAACTTCAGCGGCCCAAACCTCAAACCGGCCTAGAAGCTACAGTTCAGTTGAACCAACCCAGACCAGACCCACGGTCCAATTGAGCCGGCCTGCAAACCAAACTCCTGCGGCCCAGCCCAGTAAGCCGAGGCCTAACGATTAGACTTGGCCCAGTAGCCCTCCACAGCCCACGACCCGAATCGGGCTGCGACCCGCGCTTCGACCCGACACTGCCGCCCGACGTGGCTTTCTCTGCTACTGCCACGTGTCACTCAACGGCGCAGGCAGTCCCTCGGCTCGGCTCGGCGCAAACGGCTCGGGCTCCCTCCGGCGACCCTCCGGCGGCTCCTCCGGCGGCCCCAGCGGCTGTTCGGCTCGGCTCACCTGTTTTCAGCCCGGTTTCCACTGTTCCGACCCTCCCGAATCTGTTTTCGGCCCCGATTAAGGTATCCGAGGCCGTTTCAGAGCCGTATTTCACATTTATTAAATTATAGGTAAATTAATTGTGAAATACTAACGGAAAGTGGTGGACGGTGTGATAGGAAACAAACCCCGAGGACGTAGGGAGCGGCTCTCACGGAACGGGAGCTTACGTTTAGCGATTTAGGGAGTACTTCGGCCAAGACCAACCAAGTAAGTGGCCTTACTATAGGATAGGCTAAATAATTGTATGAGTTATGATGATGTGTGGATTATGATGCTTGATGATATGTGCGGTATATACATATTTTGTTGAGTGACGCTTGATATGTTTGACGCACGTTGTGGCATTATGATGAGCATGATGATTGCATGATTTTTACCTTAATATGATGATGATGAGTGCCATATTGCATCATGTCGTTAGATCGACGTAGGACACAACCCTAAGAGCATGAGAATGATATTAATATAAATATCCACAAGTATGCGTTACCTAGAGTAACAAAGAGATGAGACTAGAGGGTTGTGTCAGAAGAGACATTACGATGGATTTAGAGGGACCTCATGCATTTTGTATGTTCATAAGCATAGGGCTACTTCCCCTAGAGATGATGAGTGCGAACGCGCACCTTATGATGAGCGCGAAAGCGCACAGGTGCGAAAGCACACAGATGAGGGTGTTCATGAGGCGCATGACACTATGGGGTTCCGCTGACCTCCGGACGTCGCTACATATTAGCTTGACCAGAGGGTCCAGGGGGTGTGCGAGCGCCCTGGGGATTCACACTCGCACGTGTGAGTCGTGTGTAGGGAAGTACTACACATCCAATTTATCCGAGACTGGAGGCCACCCCTAAGATGATTAGAGATAGGTCCCTAAATCATATTGCATGTGTTTGCATTTGCATGGCCCCTATAGTGGGGCCACTTACTGAGTATTCTTTGAAATACTCAGGCCGTGTGCCACATCATTTTTCAGGTAAAGGCAAGGCGCACTTGTATGGAGGACGGCAGCATCGCGAGCAGAGACTGTGGCACGTGCATAGGGTAGATTCATATTTAAATTTCTAGTCTTAAGTTAGAACAGGTTGTTTTGCATTTCATTGTTTTAAATTATTTTGTATTTGTTTTTGTTTTCTCTAAATTTCAGTATTTCATATTTAAACACGTAAGACCATGGCTGTGTTTTCCGGAGAAGTTGTTTTAAACGTTTTTTTTTAAATTTACGTTATCAATTATGTTCATGTAAGAGCTATATTTCCGCATTATAGATGAGCATGAGACATTAGTAGCGACTCTGAGTATGTGGAAATTTAGGGTCGTTACAATTTAGGGATCTATCTCTAATCATCATAGGGGTAGCCTCCAGTCTCGAACAAATTGGATGTGTAGTACTTCCCTACACACAACTCACATGTGCGAGTGTGAATCCCCAAGGCGCTCACACCCCCCTGAACCCTCTGGTCAAATTAATCTATAGTGACGTTTGGAGGTCAACAGAACCCTATAATGTCATGCGCCTCATGGACACCCTCATCTGTGCACATTCACACTCATCATCATACTGTGTGTGTAACGACCCGGGAAAGAAAGAAAGAAAAAAGAAAATATTATATATATATATATATATATATATATATATATATATATATATATATATATATATATATATATATATATATA
>NW_019268582.1:754934-768487 GCF_002738365.1 Cucurbita moschata | reverse complement strand
GGCCAAAGTCGGGTAAGGAAGACGAGATCCACGGATCCGGGTCAACCTGAACCCAGAACCCGGGAGAGCCAGCCCGTTTCCCCCCTTGGCCTCTGCCTTCGACCCAGCCCAACTACAGCGGCCCAAACCTCAAACCGGCCCAGAAGCTACGGTTCAGTTGAACCAACTCAGACTAGACCCACGGTCCAATTGAGCCGGCCTGCAAACCAAACACTTGCGGCCCAGCCCAGTAAGCCGAGGCCCAACGTTTAGCCTTGGCCCAGTAGCCTTCCACAGCCCGCGACCCGAACCACGACCCGAACCGGACTGCGACCCGCGCTTCGACCCGACACTACCGCCCGACGTGGTTTTCTCTGCTGCTGCCACGTGTCACACAGCGGCGCGGCAGTCCTCGGCTCGGCTCGGCGCAAACGGCTCGGGCTCCCTCCGGTGACGCTCCGGCGGCTCCTCCGGCGGCTCCAGCGGCTGTTCGGCTCGGCTCACCTGTTTTCAGCCCGGTTTCCACTGTTCCGACCCTCCCGAATCTGTTTTCGGCCCCGATTAAGGTATCCGAGGCCGTTTCAGAGCCGTATTTCACATTTATTAAATTATAGGTAAATTAATTGTGAAATACTAACGGAAAGTGGTGGACGGTGTGATAGGAAACAAACCCCGAGGACGTAGGGAGCGGCTCTCACGGAACGGGAGCTTACGTTTAGCGATTTAGGGAGTACTTCGGCCAAGGCCAACCAAGTAAGTGGCCTTACTATAGGATAGGCTAAATAATTGTATGAGTTATGATGATGTGTGGATTATGATGCTTGATGATATGTGCGGTATATACATATTTTGTTGAGTGACGCTTGATATGTTTGACGCACGTTGTGGCATTATGATGAGCATGATGATTGCATGATTTTTACCTTAATATGATGATGCTTTCCATATTGAGCATGCTAGATGATGATGAGTGCCATATTGCATCATGTCGTTAGATCGACGTAGGACACAACCCTAAGAGCATGAAAATGATATTAATATAAATATCCACGAGTATGCGTTACCTAGAGTAACAAAGAGATGAGACTAGAGGGTTGTGTCAGAAGAGACATTACGATGGATTTAGAGGGACCTCATGCATTTTGTATGTTCATAAGCATAGGGCTACTTCCCCTAGAGATGATGAGTGCGGACGCGCACCTTATGATGAGCGCGAATGCGCACAGGTGCGAAAGCACACAGATGAGGGTGTTCATGAGGCGCATGACACTATGGGGTTCCGCTGACCTCCGGACGTCGCTACAGATTAGCTTGACCAAAGGGTCCAGGGGGTGTGCGAGCGCCCTGGGGATTCACACTCGCACGTGTGAGTCGTGTGTAGGGAAGTACTACACATCCAATTTTTCGAGACTGGAGGCCACCCCTAAGATGATTAGAGATAGGTCCCTAAATCATGGTTGCATGTGTTTGCATTTGCATGGCCCCTATAGCGGGGCCACTTACTGAGTATTCTTTGAAATACTCAGGCCGTGTGCCACTTCATTTTTCAGGTAAAGGCAAGGTGCACTTGTACGGAGGACGGCGGCATCGCGAGTAGAGACTGTGGCACGTGCATAGGGTAGACTCATATTTAAATTTCTAGTCTTAAGTTAGAATAGGTTATTTTGCATTCCATTGTTTTAAATTATTTTGTATTTGTTTTTGTTTTCTCTAAATTTCAGTATTTCATATTTAAACACGTAAGACATGGCTGTGTTTTTCAGAGAAGAAGTTGTTTTAAACGTTTTTTTCTGAAATTTTCGTTATCAATTATGTTCATGTAGGAGTTATATTTCCGCATTATAGATGAGCATGAGACGTTAGTAGCGACTCTGAGTATGTGGAAATTTAGGGTCGTTACAGTTGGTATCAGAGCTCTAGGTTTTAGATTCTGTAGACTAGCCTACAATGTAGGCTTGGCACGTTCCATGGTCCCAACGTCGATGCCCCGTCACCGTCAGGTACGCCTTGCACAAGATAAGAAAAGGGAAACGATCGAGGTAAAGGTAAGACACCCATGTACGATCGAGGCGACGTCGCATCAAAGACCATGAATCCTGCGTTAGGGTAGTTGCATTTTATTTCGTAGATATTAGGATAGTCTAGGACATCATTTTAATCTTTCTCTTTGGTATAATTTTATTTTGCATTGATTATCTCTAGTTGTTTTATCTTAAGACTCTTATGCAATTGTATAATTCCATGACATCGTTTTATGAAATTATTTTAAATAAATATTTCAGCATAGAAAGGTCACGTCATACATATAGTAGCGACTCTATTTCAAATAGGAATTAGAGTCGTTATAGGTTTCATGCTAGAACATAAAAGTCATTCTCATGCTCTAGTGAAATGCTTTGTAGTAACATGGTCCAACCTAAAAATCATTTAGACTAACATCCATCTACCAATATGGGTGAAGATGATGTCGGCACTACAATTGAGAAGGGATATTAGCCATGAAGAACCTGCGCTCGCTACTGTTGCCATAGTTGAATAGGGGAGCTCAAGTGAGCTAACTCCAACAGAAACCTCATAGTCACTATAGAAATACCATGATGTCAGATCAAAAAGTAATACAAAGGATTTATCTCCATTTGAGCAGATAGATTACGAGATTGATTTTATGTCGAGGGTAAGATCGATTACCATAGAGGCGTGTCATACGACTTAACTTGAGCTAGCTGAGTTTCACTAATAGATAAATGACTTGTTAAAAGTCGAGTCCATTAGACCCGCAAAGACTCCTGTCCATGGTCACCAAAATGTTGGAAAGATACCAATTGAGTGGTAGAGGATGTCACAGTTATACTTGTCTAAGAAATGTTGTTTGTGGCCAAGTGTCGAATGACTGCTAAGAAATGTTGTTTGTGACCAAGTGTCAAATGTTTCAGTCATGCTTGTCTAGGACATGTTGTCCATGACCACATACTCATTCCAAACCTCTTTTACTTGTTTTCATATATAGGTAGGTCTTTACTACTCTGTCGTGTTAATATGGGGGTGTTCATCAAAATCGCGTCTACATTCACTAGGGCTAAAATACCCCAAAATGTACTATAGGAGATGTGACTAGTCGTCAATTCTTTCTATTCGAGTTATATGCTATCAAAGTTGTAGTTGTTTATTTGCTTATAGCCTATAACATTGCTTTCTTACAAATTATATTCAACGCATTTTCTTACTCATGTTTTCTAAAACACATTGTCTAAAATATGACCGAGGCTCAATCATACATCCAAATTATCTACCGCTTATGATTTCTATTCGGCTGACTTGTTTGCTGGGTTAGAATAAGTGTCGCACAATCGCTATCTCACTGCCACTAGAGTGTGATTATGACACAATGTAGACTCAATATGGCAAGAAAAATCCACACCAATCTCCCTATTCAAATTGAGCAAAGAAAACCAGCAAAAAGAATAGGGTTCTTGGTCGTCATCAAATAAGTAACAGATATAGCAAGAGCACTCCTGTAAGAGTCAAATGGATCCCAGTCATGAATTGGCTAAGTCTCATCGTAGTGGGAGAGTTACGAGACACCTCAAATTTTACAAAGACTTAAATAGGTCAGTCATAGAATCTACATACTCCATCTCAATATGGCAGCGTAGATCTTCTTGATGGAGCTGAACTCATAGAATATAAATAGATCTATATTGATTTTCAAAGTAATACTAATGACAAAGAATTGAACTTAACCGGAGAAAGTAAAGTGGAATTAAACTCTCTCTTGTTACCTTCTAGTTAGAATTATGAGATCCAACTACAAATCAAACCGAACATTCCAATGGGTCAAAAGTAAAACAACCAACCACTACTTTTGGTTGAATATTAGATGTGATAAGCGGAAGGGATTGATTAGCTGACCCATGAAGTCGAAAAGTACACTCTCCAAATATGATATCACGCAAGTCTCTAAATTTGATGTCATTGAGGTTTACCTCTACTCACATGACGAGTCCACACGACCTTTGTGGCCTACGGAAAAATGTGATGAGAAACTTTATCTAAGAGAGCAATAGCAGGATTGAAATGACACACCCAATATTCAAGCAAAAGTAGTGGTTAGTAAACTTATAAATATTATATAAATCAAATTCAAGATTAAAATTTATATACATAATGTTCTTACAAAATCTCGATTGTCCATTTAAAAATTATTAGTGCATTTAAATTAGAGGGTGTAAATTGATTAGTTTATGAGGGGGTAAGAGTTTAATTGCTATAATTATAAGCTTGTACATGTATGAACTAATATTTTTCAGATTAAATTCTGCAATCTAACGCAGAATTTAGACGCGTCTGAGATTTGAATGATAAATTAATGGAACAGGATAAAAAATAATTTAAAAAAATAAAATAAAAGGAGATTTTCACAAATTGAGACAGAGAAGTTATTTTCTGAAAATATTAGGGAAAAAGTAAGGAATTGATTAGTGAACAGTAATGGTGAAACATAGAACTCCAAAAAGGAGAAAAGAAAGAAGGAAAGTAAACCCATCATTTTAGGGATTAAGGATCTAAACTTCTCTCTGCTCAATTTACAGTAGAGAGAGAGAGAGACAGAGAGATTCCAGATTTGGATTTGAGGCTGACTTTCTGAGGCGCCGGAACAGATCTTCGCTATTCCTATTGGCTCCTTCCACTTTCTCGCAGACAGACACCCCAACAGAGCCCACAACAACCACCACACTCCACCGCAAACAATCCGCAATTATGTATCACTCCAATTCACTCCCAACTTTTCCCTCTTTCTCCTCTCCTTTTCCACTCTGATTCACTCTCATGCCTGCTTTTTCCCTCCACATCACTCCCCTTTCCCAATTTCTCCCTCCAATCCATCGTTTTCTTCATGGGATTTTCTTGCTTCTTACTTCTTGGTATTCGCTTTCCTATTCTACTGTTTTTTCTTTTCGGTATTGGGTTATGTTAATGATATGAGAATCCTAGGATTGATTGATTGATTTGGGGGGGGGGGGGGATTTGGGGTTTTTTGTTTTTCACTTTTTTACGAATTCTAGTGTACTTGGCAATTTATGTCTACTGTTTTTGCTGGATTTGTAGTGAGAAAATCCCTGTCTGAAGTGCTTCTGCTGGTTGCTATGGTGGGAGATGATTCTTAGAATTGAGAAATGGGGTGTTTGGTTAGCCGACAGGCGTCTTCTAGAAGTGTAGAACCCCCTGTAGATAACGGGAAGAGGAATCAAATTACTGAGCCTGGTGTCCAAGTCGAGCATGTACAGGAAAAAGAACTAGAGCATGTTAATGCTAATGTAGAGGAGCATGCAAATGTGAGCAAGGAGGAGGAGCAGAAGGCTGATGGTGGTCAGGATCGGCCACGAGCAGAGCGGCGGAGGTCGAGGAAGGTTTCAAGGCCTGTTAACCTGCCAAACCATTCCCAGGGAGAGCAAGTTGCTGCTGGATGGCCATCTTGGCTCACAGCAGTTTGTGGGGAGGCTCTCAATGGTTGGATTCCAAGGAAGGCTGATACGTTTGAAAAGATTGATAAGGTGGGCAATCGACTAAGTAATAAGATCCTCCTGTAATGCATTCTTGCTTTCGTTCTTTGTTTTTTTTTATACACTCCATTTACAGGCTTCTAACATGATTCTTTTGGTTGTTAGATTGGACAAGGAACGTATAGCAATGTGTATAAGGCTAAAGATATACTTACAGGTAAAATTGTTGCACTGAAGAAGGTTCGATTTGACAATCTGGAACCGGAAAGTGTGAAATTTATGGCTAGAGAGATTCTAATCCTTCGGAGATTAAATCATAATAACGTTGTGAAATTGGAGGGGTTGGTCACATCGCGGATGTCTTGTAGTTTATACTTGGTGTTTGAGTACATGGAACATGATTTAGCTGGTCTTGCTGCAAATCCATCAATCAAGTTTACGGAATCTCAGGTTAGCTTATTGTTTTTTTGTTTCTTTAAGTTTTCCTATCCAAACTGAACATCGGTACAGTTGTAATAATTCTTTTGTTGAAAACATGCTTATTTATAGGTTAAATGTTTCATGCAACAACTGCTATCTGGACTGGAACACTGTCACAATCGTCATGTGCTTCACCGTGATATTAAAGGATCTAATCTTCTCATTGATAGTGGGGGAGTGCTTAAGATTGCTGATTTTGGATTGGCTTCTTTCTTTGATCCTAATCACAAGCACCCAATGACTAGTCGAGTTGTTACCTTATGGTATCGACCTCCTGAACTTCTTCTTGGAGCAACTGATTATGGAGTAGGTGTAGACCTCTGGAGTGCTGGGTGTATACTGGCTGAGTTATTAGCTGGGAGACCTATTATGCCTGGCCGTACAGAGGTAATTGCTTTCTTTCCTGTTTAGCTTCATAGCTTAGATTCCATTTTCATCATGTGAAATGAGGAATAAGTTTGTCTCACTATCTCTATTGCATTTAATTGTTCTCAATGACTTCAGGACATCTGGCGTTCATATGGATAATTTTTTAGTGCCAATGTTGTTCGAGTTCTGATCTTCACTTTCAAACATTTCTTGTCTAAGTACTATTTTTCCTGGACGTATAAAGTATTTCATTATGTTCTTGTTTGATTTGGTAATAAGTTTCCAGGGATACTTTGGTTTGAGAACGTGCACTTGAAGTAACTTTTGCAAGAAAATCATGCTCATGAACTGTATTTTATTATTTTTTTTTAATAAGAGATAACTTCATTGATATTTGAAATTTACAAGTGGGATGTGTTATCCATTATGCTTATAAAAGATCTTCTCAATTTAGAATGAAGGAGGTATGACGGTAGGAAGCAATTTACCCAAGATATGGCGTAGTAAACAACATTTTCTAAGAGTCTATTATAAGTCTATGTCTTCTTCGTGGATACTCTTTGATTTCTTTCTTTCCATCGATTCCAAAAGGAAGCCATAATAAGATTTGTCCATAGCAGGGGTTTTTGCATTCTTGGAGGGATGGTACATTAAGGCCATGTCTAATAACTCTTTTACTTCCCTAGGAAAAGCGAGGTGCCATTTGAAAATATTGAGAATCTTTATCTAGAAATTATGAGCACATGTGCACGGCATAAATAAGTGGTTTTGTGATTCGTTGTCTTCTTGCATAATGGCCACCAACTTGGAAATAGAGTCATGTAGGGCATTTGTTTTTTTTTTTTTTGGGTAGATTTTCACTTGTGCTAATGACTTTATGCACTATTTTCTATAGGAAAAAATTCACCTTTTTAGGGTGTCCTTTCCATACTGTCTTTGGGGTTATTGCTTCTACCGTTTCCCCCCTCCCCTTCATCAAATATTTTGTTAAGAAGACCCTATCAATGCTATGATCCCATTTCAATGAGTCTGCCTTTTTTTAGACAATATAATTGGAGCAAGGTCAAGGCTTAATTTTGCCCATTCCGTAGCCTTGTTATCCTTTAAGTTCCTACCAAGCTTCAAGTCCTATAATTTGTTGACATCTTGCCATGTTTCTTTGGTCGTTGCAATGAGAGAGTCTATACAAAAGTGGATCCTGCAAGACTAGTGTGTGGTTGTCAATACAAGGGTTAGTTCAGAACGATATGCTTCCTCCATCATGCACCCTATGGTGAATTTGGTTGGTAATGAGCTTTTGATGCTTTTTTATATACTTCCATGGCCTCTTTGCAGAAGGTGGAGGGGATCGATTTGTACATGATGTGGGAGTATATTTCGTCTTAATAAGATTTCTCCACAAGGTGTTGCCTTTGTGATAATATCTCGATATCCATTTGGCTATGAGAGTTCTATTTTTCTCCTTTATTGAATGCAAACCGAGTCCGCCCTTGTTTACCAAGAGATTTATGGTATCCCATCGGATAACGTGTGGGTCATCTTTCCACAAATAGTTTCGGAATAATCTTTCTATTTTTGTAGCATTTTGAATAGAAACATTTAGCAAGTGGGACGGTTGGAATATGTGACTTGTATTAGGGTGAGCTTTCCGCATTTAGAAGTGTAACATGATGACCATGTTGATAAGCGTCTTTCTATTTTTATCAATAATGGTCTTGGGTGAGCTTTCCGCATTTGGAAGTGTAACATGATGACCATGTCGATAATCTTCCTTCGATTTTTATCAATAATGGTCTCCCGGGAGGAGAAGGATGTGTGGTTTCCATTTAAGGGCAGTCCTTAGTACATATTTGGCCATTCACCCCTTTTACAACCGAATTTGTTGGGAAGCCTTCGATAACCTCTATACTAATATTAGTGCCCCTAATCATTTTTTTTTTTTTTTTGAAGGGTGATGTTTTGTCCTAAGAATCTTTTTTAAGGTTTTCACCCTCTCAAACATGTTTTTTTTTATGGAGGACAATTCAGTGAAGAGGATTGTATCATCTGTAAATTGAAGGTGGTTGATACTTAAGCTCTCGTTACTCACCTAAAAGCCATTTATCTGCCCTTGGTTTTTTTTCTTGGTGAGTAAGCGACTAAGACAATCCATTACCATTATGAAAAGAAAAGGAGATATTGAATCCTCTTGTCGAAGACCTCGTGAAGCATAGATCTTCCCTCTTGGCTTCCATGGATGATTATGAAGAAGTTTGTGGATGAAATGCAACATTTTACCCACACCCACCATTTTGAGCCAAAGTCATTTGCTACAAGAATTTTTTCGAGGAAAGTCCAATCGACCTTGTCAAAAGGTATTTTCAAGTCAAGTTTGA
This sequence comes from Cucurbita moschata, assembly GCF_002738365.1. Classification (NCBI taxonomy): domain Eukaryota; kingdom Viridiplantae; phylum Streptophyta; class Magnoliopsida; order Cucurbitales; family Cucurbitaceae; genus Cucurbita; species Cucurbita moschata. The sequence goes on along the minus strand of NW_019268582.1, from coordinate 759,783 downwards.
TGACTAAACTTTTTTATTTCTTCCTTTTCCTTTTGTCTATAAGTTCATTTGCTGTTAGGGATGCATCAAGGATCTGATGTCCCTTTATAAAAGTTGTTTGCTGCTCAATGATCGTGAAAGGGAGAACCCTTTTAAGACGTTCTAATAGTACCCTTGCTATAACTTTGTATAGTCCCGTCGTAAGACTTATGGGGTGAAAGTTAGTAACAGTGTGGACATTCATTTTCTTTGAGATCAAACATATGTATGATTCATTTATGTTACTAGGTTAATTCCATTTTGAAAAAAAAAATCTTGGGACACTCTCTTGATATCGGCTCTAAGAATGTTTCAACATCTTTTAAAGAATTATGAGGTAAAACCATCTGATCTGGGATTTTTGTTGGAGCTCAGTAACTTTATCGCCTTCCCTACCTCTTCTTTGGTGAAAACAGCCTTGAGGGAGGCCGCTTGTTGTTGATCAATTGGGCTCCAACCAAGATTGGGGTCAATGAGGATATCATCATTTGCTTATAAAAGCGTGTAAAAGGACATAAATTCTGAGACAATTTCATTAAAGCTTTTGCCTTGTGTCAATATAATTTCCTTGATGGTGCTTTTTGGTTTCTTTGAGGCCATGATACGATGGAAAAATTTAGAGTTTATGTCGCCCTCTTCCTGCCATTGATTTTTTACAGTCTCCAAGATTGCTCTCCTTTGCTACCAATGAGATAAGTTTTGCTTTCATGAGCTTTTTATGTGAGGGTTGAACTAATTGACAGATCCAATTTCCTCCACCTGATTAGAGAGCAATTCTGTCAGGAGATTGATTCTTTTTGTAGAAATACAACCGAAAATCTCCTTGTTTCATTTCTTGAATACTGCTTCTTGCCTTTGAGTTTGAATCAGTTGAGTTTGTTGATGAGAAGATTATATCTGAGTTTGAGACAGTTTCCTCCATTTGATCAAGGAGAGCAAAACTGCATTAATGTATAAGGTCTTGAGTGCGTGCATTGCCATATCCCATGTAGATCATCATGAGAAAGCATGACTTAATATCAGGCAAAATAGGAACATTACGCCTTTGATAGGTCATTTTATCTCCAGTTTTCGTTTCAGTGATAGAACTCCTCTTTGATTGTGACCTTGCCTAATGGTGCCTGATACCATTACCATCTTGGCTTTGCTTTAGTGATAGGGTCCCTTAGATATGGTACATGAGCCTTTCAGTGTGATATAGGTGCTTTTTTGGTCACATTGTTGAATGTGGTTGACATAGATATGTTCCATTGATACCTTTGGTTTGCTAGATTCTTCTGTACAATCATTTTACCATTGAATGAATGTTTCGAATCTAAAACAGTTACCACCTTTTTTTTTATTGTAATCAAACATATGAACGTAGTCAGGAACATTGCATGGTTTAAACTTTTACATAGGTTGTTCTCGTCTTTTCTGAACTTAAATTTTTCTAGCATTCTCTGCCTGCTGTGTTTGCTGATTATGTTTTTGCTCACCCAGGTGGAGCAACTACACAAGATATACAAGCTTTGTGGCTCCCCTTCAGATGAATATTGGAAAAGAGCAAAGCTTCCAAATGCAACATTATTTAAGCCCAGAGAACCTTATAAAAGATGTATAAAGGAGACATTTAAAGATTTCCCGCTATCTTCCCTGCCCCTTATAGAAACGCTTCTTGCAATTGATCCAGTTGAACGAAAGACAGCAACAGATGCATTAAATAGCGAGGTAAGCTAAAAAACTATCAGAATAGATCTCATTTATGATTTTCACTTCTGTCATTAATCTGATCGAATATATGTGGTTTCATTTACTATGCACATCAATCTTCCCACTACATTCATCAATCAAACAAAGTTTTGTTGCTTCCTATGCCTTTTTCTGGTTTAGTTTCATCAAGACAGCGTACTATGTCATTTGCATCAATCTTGTCCTTGAAAATTTTGCTAGTTTTAATATAATTGTCTTGATAGTTTCTGCCGTTAATGAGTGTAAGCAAATTGGTGGTACTGCATGTTAGTCCATATTACTGCTATTTCAACTTTCCATTCTAACACCAACTCATCAACTACATGGACCATTGGGATTAACAAATTAAAGTATTGGGACCAAATTTGATCTCTCAAACGTATAATGTTGAAACTGACACAGATATAGGGGAATGAATGATAGAAGACTATAGATAATAAAATATCTTAATTTTTAATTGAAATTAAAATTTGATGAGAAATAACCATAGTTTATTAGATGTAAATTTGTTTGTTAAATGAAGTTTGAAGAGTTAAAAAAATGCACACGTGGTGATAAAAGTCATCATTACATTCACATGTTCTTGTGTTCGTTTTGTTTTTCTGTTTGTCATTCATTGCTGCATTCTTATTGAATATGAAACATAGGTAAATTTACTATCTTCAATAGTATCTAAAGTTATCATTATTTGTTTGATTTTAATAATTGAAATTAGTTTCATATCAGGAGTGTGGAATGTTAAGGAATATCTTCCCAAGGTGTGTGTAAAGGGATTCATTGGTTGGGCTATGAATAAGATTACATTTATTTGTTGGCCAGAAAGCAAAATAGGACTTTAGGCCTATTAGTTCCATTACCAATTTGTATATGATAATTCCTAAGCCCTTATTAATAGGAAGAAGTTATTTAATATCATCTCTATAAGCAACGGGTGTTAGTATCAGCCAATTTGGGTGTGCTTTTTTGAGTCCTTTGGGGTTTCTTTGGCTCGTAATATAGATTGCCAGATGTGACTGGAGGAGGTTGTGTTATTCACTCTCTTTCATGATAAGGACAGAGCTCTCTAGCAGGCTCTTTTCTTCATGGCCGTGTAGAGTATTTGGCTTGAGAGAAATGGTAGAATTTTTGGAGGGGTTGAGAGGTGTTGGTAAGTAACATGGAATAACATGATCTTTGACTTTTTTTCTTTTTTATAAGAAACTAATATATTAAAAAAGACAGAAAAGGAAAGACAACCAAAGGGCTGGGGGATGAGAACCCCACCTAAAGAGCAACTTACAAAGGCTTTCCAGTCATTGAAAATAAGAGAGAGAGTAGTTACAAAAGAATTTGCTACCCATGACGCCAGCATGAAGCATTCAGCTGTTCATAATCCCAAAAAAATACTGGAGTAGACTTTGAGGCAAACTTCCATAGGATTCTAGACTTTCCTTTCAGCTAAACATTAGGAGGCAATGCAAAAAGATGTGGTCCATGAACTCTTCATTCACCAAACATAGAGAGCAAGTAGAGGGACATAAGTCTTTTATGATTGTTAATCTTGAAGACTGATCTTGAAAAAAAAAAAGATGTATGATTTTATTGATTCATCCTTTTTGGTTAATGTGTTGTGGAAAAGGAAAACATGAGTGTGTAATTGGTGAATGAAGGTGCATGTGGAAACTGGAAAATGATTTTGCAATCCTAGTTTTCTCAATTTCATTCATTGTTGTCTAAGGGATCGAACTTGTGTTTGTTTTTGGTTGATCATCAGCTATGGAAAGTTATTATCCCTAAGAAGATTAGGTTCTGGCGGTTTACAAGGGGATTTTGAATCCATAATTGTATGCTGTAAGCGGGCAATGAAGATGTGTACCACATTGTTTATGGACATCAGGGACGATTTTCTTTCGTTATTTTGGCTCTTAGTAGAAATTGTTGGTCTATGTTGGAGGAGAGGCCTTTCTACAATCACCATTCAGTGGTTGGCATAGGGAGATTGTTGTGGTAGGCTTGCCTTTTTGGCCATTATTTGGTTGGAAAGGAACTGGAGATTTTTAAGTGTGGAGAAACTGGGACCATAAAAACTCTTCCACCTTTTTTTGGCTTCTAGACTTCAAATCAGCAGAATCAGTGGGCCTGAAGGGGAGCTCTAACCTCCAAGCTCTTCAAAAAAGCTTATTTAGAAGTAGAGCGGATCATGAAGCCAAATCCTTTTATCCTCCAAACTTCCAAGCTCAAAGACATCAATGGTATTTATTAACCCTGTCCAGCTTTGAATCTCTCTATCAAATAGGCCTCTACAAAAGCCCGAGTCCCAGGTATTCTGCGTCTCATCCCAACAATCTGCTAAGACTTTCTCTGCGGGATGTTATAAAGATCAGGATAGACACTATCAAGAGGGTTACTCCAATCCACTTATCTTTCCAAAACCTCATCCTTCGACCATTACCAGCTTGTAGACTTAATGAAATTAAGAAACAGGGCAGTATTTTTTGCAATATCAAACCAGGGTCTTCCATGGGCACTTCCTTTTGGAGGGAGGGAAAACCACCCATGATTGTCGACTCCATACACACTTCCTATAACCTTCTGCCGTCAAGTGCCTTTTTCATTTGCAAATCCCTATAACTATTTCAATGGGAGCATTGTTTCTCTGTTAAAAGGAGCCGGTCCCTAGACATCCATAATGAATATGAAAAGAAGTCCATTCCCAATTAACAATGTGTCGACATATTTTAAACTCCTCTCCATCCCAAAAGAAGTTTCTTACCAAACGGTCCACTTCTTTAATCACACCCTCTGGGGCTTTAAGGAGCGATAAATAATAAAGGGATACTTGAGCTAACGTTTCTCCCTCCTTTAGATAAAAGAAGCCCGTGCCATTTTTTCAATTTTGACCTGAATTAATCCACAATAGGATCCCAAACCTCGAGGTATCTATGGTTACCCCAGGACAAAGCTCAAGTAATTAAAAGGAAGGACCTCTATTTTGCAACCCAGAAAATCAGCCTTCCCCAGAATCTACCTCTTCATATCCAACTTAGCGAGCTAATATGCCGTGTGCCACCCAAAAAAAAAAAAAAAAAAAAAAAAAAAAAAAAAAAAAAAAAAAAAAAAA
>NW_019268582.1:743598-754586 GCF_002738365.1 Cucurbita moschata | reverse complement strand
AAAAAAAAAAAAAAAAAAAAAAAAAAAAAGAAGCTGATTTTATTACATCTTATGTTGTTGTCTCACTCTTCCCTCTTGTGACAACTATGCACCTCTTCATAATCAGGGGTCTATCAAGAACCAAGTTTCGTTCAGAGTGAAAGTTGAAAAGGGAAAACCAGACAAAAACAGAGACAGGAACAAAACAAAAGGATCCCTAAAGAGAAGAAAGAAGTTTACAGAAAGACTCCAGTTGTTGGTATTCAGGGAAAAATCCCAGAAAACATTGTCAAGTAGACTAGAATGGACCTAAAGAGAACCGTTGAGGTGTTCCACACTCCCAAACTTCTTTCACGACTCCTCCTACCCCCTTTTAAGCCTTATACCAGTGTTTTTTAAAGCTAAAGGTGCACGCACAATGGATTTCCAATGCTTAATGCAAATAATAAGATGATAAAAAGTTTAAGTAGAGCTTTTATTCTATATCGTAAGGAAAAATGATTATTTTCTAAGAAGATCCTTGACTTTCTCCCTTACAACTCAGAAAAGCTTAAAAAATAGCAGGAAAAGTAGGAAGTAAAGCAGACTTCATTAATGGAGCCTCTGCTTTTTTGAAATGAGGCACATGGGCTATGCCTTGGGCCTAGGCGCATTAGACCCCTGCCTTTGGGCTTTTCAAAACAGTCTTCAAAATAGCAGAAAAGCTAGTCCGCCAAAGATTTCTACTTCTATTAAAAAAGGAGGTTGTAAAATAATTTCCTCTATCATTGAACAAACCATCTCTGCTTGGGAACATCTCTCTAAAAGCTTCCAAGAACCTAATAAACCAAATATTTTTAGCAACGGGGACTTATAAAGAAGAAAATCAACCCTTTTGTTCGGATGGAACAAAGGACATAACAATGCCTGCTTATTCTAAATGGCCCTCTAAGAGTTGAAAATCATGCGCAAGGGGGCCCTTGGAAAAAGGAACTTACATGAGCTATGTAGAGATTTCTTTCAGGGGAAGATTTGAAAGATGAGGGAAGAGAAAGTGATGAGAATATGGCTAAAGTAATAGTCCTCCCAAAATATGAGAGCAAGTCTCATCCCCAAACGAGAAATTTTCGAAGCTGAGAAATTGGGGTTATCATTGAGAAATAGCTTTTGAAGGATCCTTAAACTTTTCAAGTAAAACTACATTAGAGGCCGAACTATTCAAATGACGCCCATGCTTACAGTAATCTTGTGCCATGACATCTGGTTCTAAGGGAAAACGCCTCATATAATCCAAACCATCCTCCTCACATAAGATTCCACTAAGCCTTCATGATTTTCTTTAGTTTGGTATGAAAAAGAAAAAGAAAAAAGGAGTTCTGATCCCTCCTGTGGGGGTTGTCATCATTCATTCATGAGAGACTGAATCAAGGAAAGCCTATCTCTTTTGGAAATTTCATTTTACTCTAAATGAGAAGCGTTTCTGATCCAGGATTCTAGAAAGAAAGCCTTGTTGGATTATTAATCCAAAGGAATGCCCAATTACTGGAAAGGAAGCTGGAAACCCCACATCGCATAAGTTGTGCCAACCTAGTAAGCTCAGGGAAGTTACAATTCACTTCTGCCATATACATCTCCTATTAATTTTTAGGTTAGAGTCCTCCTAAAATGTATGACAATTTTGTTAAAAATAATGAAAGAATCCCTCCCTATCACAATATATATAGATATATATATATATATATATATATATATATAATAAGAACAATAAAAAAAATAATGGCCATGAGTTGCATATTATAAATGAGTGAGGATCTATTCTTCCCCACTTTTTGTTAATATCTGTGAGTGCCGGGACCAGCTTGCGTGCACCTTTACTATTCTCACAGGACAATTGCTTGACCTTACCAAATAAAGGAAATGCAAAAGTTCTATTAAGAAATACTTTGAGCTATTTTGTGGATGATTTGGATCATTGATTGATAGAAAGCTTCACCAAAAGATGCAAAATTTCCTTGACTTTATAAGAAGAAGTTAAACCTGCACTTGTATACAGAACTAAATTTGTCACAGAACTAAATATGTTGTATAAAATGCATGTCTACTTTAGTCAATAACCTATATCTTTTAACTTGTTATTTTTTTAACTTTTACAAATCTTGTTAATCTTTTTTCTTTGCAATGCAACCTTCTATGCTTATTTTTTGCTTCAACTTATGAGGTAGCTTTAATCAGGGAAATTTTCGCAGCCATTTGGATGTATAATAGATTTTACATTCTCACTTCTGTGTCTGCTATAATGGGAATTATGCCATATTTCTTGTATGCCTTTCAAACTTTGTCCATTGCAATACAGTTCTTCATGACAGAGCCTTTAGCTTGCAAACCCTCCAGCCTCCCGAAATATCCTCCCAGTAAGGAGATGGATGCTAGAAGACGGGATGATGAAGCCCGGAGGTATGAATGCCTTGATTTCAGTTTCTTCTCAATATATGCCTGGTTTGTTTTGTGAGCTATTGAGAAATTTGGGCTAGCTATTTTCATGAAGTCGAGGTCTTTTCCCTAAAAGATGTTCTTATCTCTTCAAAGATTTGGCCATTATAATATAAAATGGCTGGTTCTAATGGTAAAGAAGCTGAAGATACCTGTCTTTTCTGTTTTTAGTTTCGGTTAAATTTACAAATATACTGCCTGGGCTTTATTTAGTTCTTGAAGTTTTAAAGGTTTTAGTGATTTTCTTGAACTTTTAATTTTGATTTGTTACAATGGAAAAGGAGCTGAAGGTATACTTAATTTACAAATATAATGCTTGAACTCTGAGAATTGTGTTTATTTAGTTTCTGAAGTTTAAGAGGTTTCAAGTTATGTTCATCAATTTTTAATTTCTGTCTATAAAGCTTTCTCCATTATGCATTACTTAAATGTTGATGTAGTGCCTCATTCAACTAACGATTGTTGATTTGGTACGACATAGTAACAGGTGTCCCAAAAGAGTAGACCAGCCAATAATAAGAACAAGTAGGGTAAAACATTTGGTATAGAATGGGTTGGCATAATACAGATGAAACTAATTATTTTTGGCTCATCTATGCTTATTTATCCAATTTGCTTACTCTCTTAGAAGAGACTTCATTGAGTAAAGTGGCTTACTCTCTTCTCTTTGTGCCACCTATTGACCTGTGTGATATTGTTACTTGTTAGTAATACCACATTAACGTTTAATTAAGGTGTTAACAACAAGAGCTTATTAGAATTTAAATTGAAAGCTTAGATTCTAAATTGATACAACTATCAAATTTAGAGATGTTTGTAAATTAACTTTATATCTTTCTTCAAGTTAGAGTGTTAACTTTCTCCCTCCAACACACAAGTGTGCACTGGGAAGATCAGGCGTTTGAAACCATCAGCACTGGTGTAAGTTGTGTGCTCAAATTACTAAAAAAATGTTTAAAAATAGGACTTAAAAGCTAAAAATTCTTGCAGCCGAACCGAGCATCTGAACAAAAATGATGGAATTCAACTAAACTGACCATACAAACCAAAATAGAATTGAACTTTTTTTTTTTTTTTTTTTTTGACAAAGCTTGGGATAATTGTTGCTATTATTCTTTAGTCCTGTGAACTTGCTGTGTCTTTGTTGAGCATCATTCTAAATCGGTTTTTGCAGACTAAGAGCAGCTAACAAAGCCCAGGGAGATGGAGTGAAGAAAACACGCACACGTGTTAGGGCGATTCCAGCTCCTGAAGCCAATGCAGAAATACAAACAAATATCGATGTAAATGCTCCTCTGCTAAGTTCAAAACTGTCAACCAGCTAGACATTGTCTAATAGTACAGTATATCATGTCCTTAGATTTTCAGTGTTAAACCGTTTGAAACTGTTGTACCTTGAAACAGAGAAGGCGCTTAATTACACATGCAAATGCAAAGAGCAAAAGCGAAAAGTTCCCCCCACCGCACCAGGACGGAGCGCTTGGCTTTACGCTAGGATATTCACGGCATATGGATCCATCCGGTGTTCCTCCCGACATACCATTCAGCTCGACGCTGTTCACTTACTCTAAGGAGCCAGTCCAAGTCTGGTCTGGTCCACTGGTCCCTGGTGCTGGCACTGATGCTCCACCTAGGCAGAAGAAGCATGTGGGAGGTAAAGGCAAGAAAATCATGGTCTAAAGTTTTGATAAGATTGTGATCGTACTCTGCCTGTTTGCTGATAGGAGTGACATCAAATTCTTCCCACTGTTCATCCAAAAACATTGACAATCAATCAGCCGGGCCTGCTCTAAGCTGAAAAGATCATGAATTTTAAGGTCCGAGAGTTCGAGTAGCATCGATTTTTCGGTATTCATAGTTGCTTTGATCTAATTTTTTCCCCCTTGAGGAAGGGTACGGAAATTTTATAGATAAATTTGCTTTTAAGTGATGAGAAATTTAACAAAGTTATGTATATGTTGATGATTTGTTGTGTCCCAAATTTTCCTTATTGAAGTTACCGTGACATTCTACAGAAATAGTGACCTCACAGTTCAAAACATTCATTATTATCGTTTGATCTAACTTTCTTATTCTTTTCTCCATAACATTTATTGTAATTCGAATTAAGTTTTCGTTTAGAAAATGTTTATTTTTTCTGCTAATTTTAGAATGATTTTTTCCCTTGCAATTTTCTTCACTAAATCAACAACTTATTGATAGAGAGAATGTTTAAGTAATCTTTAGACGTCGAATTAAGGCCTTGCAATCAGGCTAATGTGCTCATTAATTGGGAGTAAGCTTAATATTGATTGTCTCAATAGTTTTAGTATTGGAATACTTGTTGATATACTTTCTCTTTGTCTGGTGTTTCAAGATTCTAAAGGACTCAAGTATTATCACTTGTTGATATACTTTCTCTTTGTCTGGTGTTTCAAGATTCTAAAGGACTCAAGTATTAAGGAACTTTATCAAGACTCATTCATGACCGCAAGATCTCACAAAGGGATTAGAACATGTTTCAAGTATGAATCTTAAGGGAAAAGATGAATCTACCCCTAAAGGCCCTTTTTAAGAAATCAAGGTTTACAAAGTGACAATATGCATAAAAATATTATATGGTTGCTAGTGAGTTACAAATAGTGTTATGCATCAAAATATAACGTGTTCTATTCTCACTAAAACTGACTTCATATATGTTGTAGTACTATTTCAGTCATAAGTTACTTTTTTAGTCACGATTTATTTGTACGCATACAGTTATGATTTATATTTTGCGTTTCTTTTTTTTTTTTTTCTTTTTGTGTTCGACTATGTGAGTGTATGCATCTCCATAGTTAGACCTAAAAAGTATGAACTTGATGCACACACACGTAATGAGTTAGTATGCATGTGCACAAGTTGTGTGAAAGTAATGCAGCCTTCTCCATTTTAACCAAGTATTTGTATTATTATATCATTAAGATTTATTTGGAAGTGTTTATTTTTAATTTTGACCTTGTTCAGCTTATCAAAGTTTATTTTCCTTAATATCCCAAATAATGATTTGAACCGTTTTAAAAAGAGTTTTACCATTGAATAGTTTCCTTAAAAAGTTGTAGGCATCATATGAAATTTGTGATAACCGAGATTGAAATCCGTATAAACACTAAAAATAATTGAGAACAACACATTTTTTTTCTTCTAAGTAATGAAATTACAAAAAAAAAAAATTAACCCACCTCCATGTTGCCCTTCGCACTTTATTGTCATTACAAAAAACCAAAAACTCACCACCAAAAGTAAAACCCAAACCATAACGATTTCTACCAAAAACAAGAGGGCAAAAAACAGTAGGCAAGAGAGTATCGACACATTCCAACCTGCTCGGCGGGCGCCATGCCATTCCTGGCAAACACGTGAATACGCCACCAACCCTTGTCTGCTGCTGCTCCAAAACTTGACATGGTGAAGTAATTTATCCATCTTGATTCACATATCTTACATTTGCGTAGTGCTACAGGGGGTTGTTCTCAGTGCCTACCCCTTTCTGTTGGCGATCCTGGAACAAAGGGGACAAAACCCCGCCCCCCGAACATTGGACGCATGAAGGCATCATCAAATTTTCGCCAGTAGCGATGAACAGTATGCGTAGGAGTCGCAAGGAGTGCACGGATACTGCTTGGACGAGGAATATTGGGACTATCAAGATCCACCTCCGAATCCTGTGCACTTCCGAGTAGCGGTACCGAGAATGATTTTGGAGCCGCTGGTTCCGATAGCATGCTGGAGCTGGTGGTGTCTTTGGGGTGAGGTACCAAACAATTTATAAGAGGCTTGGTCAATATCCCAAACACCTGTTCACAACGATCGAATACATATATATGAAAAAAAAACATCAACACAGCCATAGAATAAGAATCAAAAACACCAAAACTAAGAAGACGCCCTTCCAAAATAAATTAATTACAAGATTTAATCGAAGAAATTGAAAAGGAAGAGGCGTCGCATAATACCATCGTGCTAAAAAGGACAACAGTTACGGTGCTAGTTATCATAATTGCATTCCCCCGCAGTTGAGTGTGGCCAGCTCTAGTGAACTGCATTGTAAGAGAGTTACTAATAATGGAGAATAAAACGCTTAGTGGAGCTCTTCGTTTATATAAACACTAATTAAGTGCTTCAGAACCAATTTTTAAAGAGAGTTTTTCATTGGCTAAAAGTATTTTTTCAAAACTCACCCTTAAACGTAATGTTTTCCTGCATCATGGTACGAGAATGTAAATTTCGAACAAAATACACAAAAAGAAAAATAAAAAATCAATATTTCCCACACACTACCTGATGATAAGCAAGAGCAATAGAGACAGCCCCTCTCATGAGACCAGCCCACCAGATTATAACCTGGAAAAGCAAAGAAGTGGAAAGTAATTTAAAGATAGGGTAATAATTACTTGAGAGAAGTGTTTAAAGTAGTGAAAACAAGTTGTAAAGAATGCATACTTGTTGCCTGAAGGTAATTTTCTCGGAAGCCGATTTTTTAACTAAGTTGGATAAAAATGATAATGGAAAAACAAAAGCAGCTCTTCCAACCATAACCAGAGCTAGTAATATTGCACTCACAGCAACAGATGTCCCTGGACTGCAATAACCGAAGAAAAGAGTTTTAAGGATTTTGAAAGTCATTCTAAACAAGTCCTCCTTAATATGCCACATATTCAGTTAACTTGCCATACCTATCACTAACATAGCTCCACTTCTCAATGTCCAAGGCATCCATGCCAACATAAACGAAGATAAACGTCTCTGAAATGAAGGATAAGGTAGCAAAAGCATGCCTGTCATAGCAGATAAAAAAAACCCACGAGTTAACGAGACTGTATTATTTTTAGAGAGTTACAAAAGGTTCAGCATTGCCTACTTAGTGGTAACTCTTGAACTCTCAGTCACATTATGCCATGTATAGTGTGACATTACAATTCCACAAAAGAACACTGTGAGAATGCCACTCAAATCTAATAACTGCATAAAATATCCACCAAGTAAAACCGAAGATCATCATTGGTAATGTATCTATAAGCAATTAGAGTTCAATATAGTAATACAAAATACTTACTTCAGCCAGCATATATGAAAGGTATGCCATGAGCATCATTAGAGCAACCTCACGATCTGTCGAGTGCCTGAATTTTATCAGTAAATTAAATAATAAAAGGTTACTTCATTCCAACAAATTCCTCGTAAGAAGAGATGTCATACAAAATCAACCGTTGTAAAAGATTTAAACTCATAGGAACATCATTAATCGTCGGTATTTCTGTCATAGGTTACAAATATTATTAATTGTGTCAATATTGATAACAAAACGATACTTTACCGGGAAATATGTATAGTACGATGAATAAGTATTGCACTACCACAAGTTTCTTGTCTATCACATACTAATGCATTAAGAGAAGGATCAAAACGGATAAAAAATTTTAAAAACTCTAGTTTGCGAAGATATACCTGCCAAAATATAACTTTTTGATTGTATAAGCACTCAGCAGCCCAACCTGTAATGGAATATATATATGATTCAATGTAATATTACAATAAACAGTTACTTGCATCCACACAGGGCAGTAGAGAGTTATTGATGAATGTGGAGAGGACTCACAAACACTCCGAGTAGAGTGCTCGTTGAAAACAAATAAAAGAAGCTCCCGATAAAATGCAAAGCAACTCTTGCATCAACTTTACTGAGGTCTAAGCTCTGAATTGCATTGAAAAGCACCACAGATGTAGCATCATTCACTACACCCTCCCCAAATACTAGACTGTAAAGTAGAGGTGTTTCATCCTGGTTTAATATCTGCACCATCAAAGGTATTAAGATTTGTTTCTTTAGATGCCCACTATCTATAGAAGTAAATGAACTTTATGATTGCTATATCTCGCACCTGCAATGTGCATACAGAATCTGTAGCTGCAAATATAGCTCCAATTGCTGGAATAGAATATTCAGACACCAAAGTCTTAAACGAGAAAAATTACAAGGATGCAAGAAAGGAGACAGGTAAAAAGTAAGGATGTACCTAAAATATCGGCAATATCCAGTGTTCCAACATCCATTCTCTGAAAGATCTGAAAAGCTCCTGAAGCGGGCACCACAATTGTCAAGCAACAATGAAAGATCAGATAATGATAACTCAAAAGCTACAAGATAACTACACTAAGTGGTAAATAAAAATAAAAAAAATAAAAAGAGGAAAGTAAAGGTAGAACTTAGTTGACCATAAGATTTAAAACATTGCAGAAAGTAATTAGGAGCAAAAAGAAAAAAACACTCAATCGGTTGGATGCTAAAACGGAGTATATCCATAACAAATTCTATAAAAAAAACAAATGCTAACAAGGTTTCCAGATTACTTCGTTCAAGTTTAATATTAGGGGAAATTTGTAGCGTTTCAGGGGCGCATTGAGCATCATAGGGTTTCAGTGTAGCAGTGAGCATCAGCTCAAGCGAAAAATAACTGAACACTAGCTACAGAAAATTATTGACAATGAATAAATAATATGAGAAGAATGATTTGAAAGATTGTTTTACAATTGTCATTACCAAAACAAGGCATTCATCATATGGAAGAATATATAGTGAATAACAAAAAAATTTGTTTGAAGATATACCTAATGAGATGATTGAACAAGAGACTAATGTACCAATTGCTCCAAACAGCATAATTGTAATGAAGTTAACAAAGAATTGCTTCTTTTTCACCTGAAACCTGATGTAGATGAAAGAGATCAGCCAAGACAAAACACTAGGACAGGGTAGTATGAAATTATGCACTAAAAGTTGCCTCGTTATAACATTGCCACCAAATGAGAATTGTTGCAAAGGGGAGTATTAGAAAGAACCATTAAAATCACAACAAAGACAGGTGGAAGAATAGTACAACTTTTTCCTATTTCTTTAGTTCCTCTGCCCGGATGAAGAATAGTAGAACACTTGTGTTAAAAAAGAATTCAAGCAAGAGAATACAAAATGGAAAGGATAATGGTAATCATTTTGTTAAGAAAAAGTAGCCAAATTTCACCCAGTTTTATTGTGATTTACCACAAATCTAAAGCACTTAAAATTGTTGTTTACAGGGGAAAAGACTTCTTCAAAGATGAAAAGGAAGAAACTCCAAAATTTTCGTCGTGTGTAAACACCACTCATGGATACATAATAAATATATACAGTAATCGAATATAGTCATCAACAATTATGCATACACAAAAACAAGTCACCCATTACATACGAAATAAGCACTAATATAAAATTGTTCCACAAACTTTACCCAGCATTGAATATGATAGGTGGCAGAAGATAAATGAAGAATATGTCTTCGCTGAAGAGCAATAAATGCGAACTTTTCCCACCACTGACCAGTAAAATGATGACTCCGGTAAACATACCCTGAAACAAAAGGGTAAAAACAGTAATTTACCTTTACACAATCAACATGTATGATATAAGGGTGGACATGGGTTGGGTTGTAAAAAAAAACATAGGATGAGAATAACAAACTCACAATGAAGAGGGCAGTGATCGACTCGTTCATCCACCGGGTCTCCTCAAGAAGATGACCAATCACAATACAAGCACAGAGAAGAGCTACAAATAAGTTAATGGAAACCACAGAGGCGTGATCAGAAGTGGACAACGTTTGCCACTTGGACAGAACATAGCTCCAAACGGGTGTCATTTTATCAGCCTCTTCGATGGAAGAATCGGTTTGTCCAGAGAACAATTCTTTTGAAAAAAAAAAAAATGGGTTCCAAATTCAAAATATCTCCACTTCCTTTATAGCAGAATCTAGGCCTCCGAACTTTCCATCTCAACAACTATTCATTCTCATTAACAAAGAAGTCCCTACATGATAACAGCATTTAAAAGAACAGTTTAGATTGGATCAAAAAGAAATTTAATCCTAAGGAGACATTTATTGAATACTAAGCCTAGAAAATTGGAAACGAATCCGCACACGATACCACAATAATTTAGAAAAAAAAACTATATATCAAATTTCCTTGCGACTGCATATTATTGAAGTCAATTTTCCCCTGCTCTGTAGTCTCAGCAACATGAAATCGAATAAAAACACACACCATAACTCTCACGCATGACATGAATAGAAAAAAAAGAAAAAAACACAGCACCGAAATACTCACCTACGCAGCTCAAATCGACATGGACGAACGCAACATTCAGAAACCAAAGCTCCCCAATCTTGGTCGATTCGAGCGAAATTAAAGAGAGAGAATGACGACAGGAATCTGAAGTGCGTATTCCGAGCAATCAAAAAAGCTTCCGGCTCCTGTATTCAATCAAGACGCAGGGTCTCGAAGAGAATCAAGAGCCCGAGAGCTTGAAAATGATTGAGAACAATTACAAACGATGAAAGAAAGTAATCGAAAGTAGTAAGAAAAAGGAGAGAGGAGTGAAATCTGCGGCCAAAATCTACTGGCGAGAGAGAGAAATAAAAGGCGAAGAGTATGGAAATTCAGAAAAAAAAAAAAAAAAAAAAAAAAAAAAAAAAAAAAAAAAAAAAAAA
>NW_019268582.1:727339-743142 GCF_002738365.1 Cucurbita moschata | reverse complement strand
AAAAAAAAAAAAAAAAAAAAAAAAAAAAAAAAAAAAAAAAAAAAAAAAAAAATAGAGAAAATGAGAAGAAGTGTTAGAGAGAGAAAGTGGGAGAGAGTCGTGTGGCGGGGAAACAGAGTGGAGGAGAGAGAGAGAGACAGAGTTTTTGTATAGCACGTCTCCTCTGTACCCGGAGACATTACACGACTCAACACTAATTTAAAACATTTTAAATTTTTATGATCATGTAAGGGCCCCACCAGCATCCTACGTTCTTTATAACTTCCACAAGTATGCTAATGTAGGCCCGGTTCTATCGTACCAAAACCCTTCCCAACCGCATAAACTTCCAAATATATTTCCCTTTTTTTCTTTTATATAAAATAATATCTCTCTTTATTTACCCTTTTTGTCTTCTTTTTAATAATACAAACTATATAACAAATAATATTATTTGAACACTACAAAATTCTTACTTACCAATACTCATTAAATAATTACAACCCACATAACTTAAGGTGTATATATATATTTATATATAAAAAGAAAAAAGAGTCCACGTGGCAGAAAGTACTCTTAAAACCATGGGAATTACATGAATGATCAATCAAACTTGGTTGATTTTGACGGCCAATCACGGAACTTATCTTATTAATCTTAAACGTGTAAGTTTATAATTCATCCACGTGTAACACCAATTAAAACCTATTACATATTTATTAAATACAAATAATTTAGGTTCTCCAATCATCATTTCATATTTTTTAAGATTCCATTTAATCATTAATTCTTACCCAAACATTTTCCTTTTACTTATATTAAAAAAGAAAAATCAAAATTTTTCTTTTATATAATTTACTCAATGTATTCTTTTTTTTTTTTAATATTTTTTTAATTTGATCTCTAATCTTTTAAGCGTTTATATATTTTATATATTAATATTTATTTAAGCAAAATGGTTTCTTTTTCATCCATTTATAAGGTTTGAATTTCGAACTTTAACTTTGGACATTCGAACTAACTTAAAGGTTTACTAATAAAATAATAATTAATATCAAAATTAACTTTATTAAGTTTTAATTTAATAAAATAGATAGACATATTAATCTATAATATCAATTTAAATCTAATTTAATAATTATTTTATTTTTTTTATTTTCTATATTTAAAAATTAGGATGGTTTCTTCACAAATTTTTATTAAAATTTTTTATATTTCTTAAAAGCATATATGAATTTGAAGCTAAATTTTAAAAACAAAACTTCGCTTTTTTTTTTTTTTTTAATTTGACATGAATTTTGAAAACATTTTTAAAAAATGTATATAAATTTTGAAAACATTTTAAAATAAAAGTATAAGAAAAACAAACAAAAGTGGTTTTTATAAACTAAGTCTAGATTTATAATAATCTAAATTCTCAACCGTCATCATAATTTATGCTCTTATGTATAATTAAACATTTAAATTTTATCGTAAAATATAAATTTCAACTTAAAATACTGATATGAAATTACGTGTTCGAAATCATATTTAAAACAAGATAAAGACAATAATAACTAAAATAAAACATTAAAGGTAAAACACCTTATAGTAGCCTAAGTCTAAGAAAATAAAATGCAACTATCTTATGTTACTTGCGATGTGTCATCAGTTGTACATGGGCACCTTTCCTTTACCTAAAATAGAAGTAACACGGCTTGAATATTTTAAGAAATACTCAATAAATAACTCCAATATTGGAGTCAGAGAATGCAAACACATCAATCATGATCTAGGGACCTATCGTTAAAAATCGTCATAAGGGTGGCCTTTAGTCTGAATAAAATTGGATGTGTAGTACTTTCCTAGACACTACCCACTGGTGCGAGCATGATCCTTAGGCGGTTCGCACCCCCTAAACCCATTATAGTCGAGCTAGCTGTTTGTAGTGACATTCAGAGGTTATCAAACCCGTAAGTGTCATGTAAGGCATGATGATGATCATCATCGTAATATATTCATCCGTACTAATCATCATAAAAGGGGAAGTAGCCCAATGTATATGTATACTCATAATGCATGAGGTCTCTATAGTTTTTCATCTTTAAAACATGATTGTGACGACCCTAAATTTTGTTCAAATATTAATCTAAGTAATATGCATGCGTTGGTCTTCTTACGTTCATGTACATTAAAAAATTTACAATCCAAAATATATTATTTCCAGAAGTTTGTTAGTAGAATATTTTCTCTTGTTTATAAGATTTAGTTGGTAGTAACTTGTATCCTATTTAAATGTTGCGAACATAATGAAAATCAGACTTTCGATCCCACTTATGTCGAACTTTGTATCCCACCTATGTTTTCCATTCTTAACATGGTATGATAAATGAATTGGGATCACGTTTCACAAGATATATCATTTTAAGCCCACTTCTCAAAAGTTTTAATTTTGGTTAATTTTGGTCTTTATAGCAACTATCCCCCGCCATCAATATTTTTCCTCGCAATAATAAAATCAAGATCAGATTCATTATCAAGATGTTTGTGGCGAGATATTCAGATTTGGTCACCACATAAGTACACTCCTAATCTCAATTTTGATCTTGAATGGACTACAAATATTCTCAATCATTCTCCTAGACCAAGAACTGTAGTTGACAAATTGTTCTCGATCGTCCAATATCAAGGCTACGTCATCTTCAAATTTTTCATCAAATTTCAAAGGTGACATGTTCAAGATGTTTGTTTGTTTGTTTTTTTTTTTTTTTTTTTTCACAACATCTTTACTGACTATGAAATACAAATGCCCCCGACTATCCCTGTTAATCATTACTCTGATCTCGAAGGCCAACAAAATAGGATTGAAATCCTATGATGTTATCTCATGCTAACGTATACAGAGCTAGGCTTGTTTTGAGCACTCTAATTTCTTCAAAGTACCAGCGCCGGAGGTAGGCTAGTTAAGGCCAGGAGTGCATCGCCGGGATTTAGTGATGGAATGATTAGATGATGAGCGCTCAAGTTAAAAGATCTCTCTCCATTGTCACTAACAACGATCTTTGACACATGCCCCTCATTAGAAGAACCTGTCAACCTATTTTTTCGTCCAACTACTCCTACTCGACCGTAAACAAGATACTCGCGAAGGCGACAGAAAACTGCAGGGCAAAGTGGTAAAATATCCTTATTTAGGTTATCCTCTGAAACTTAAGGAATCAATAACTTATACTTAGAGTAGCCCATGCGCATAAACCTCTGTGGAGGGTTCCTCTACAACTTCTTGTTGCTTTCCTCTAAAACTTCTTAGTGCTTAGGGTTGTGATATGAACAACGAGACATCAACCATACAATATGCTTCAATAAAGATGAGAAGAAAATATTGTTGAAATTATAAAAAGATATTTCAATTTATGCCACATTGAAGAAGAATGAAGTTTCATGTTATATATTTTGGGTGGATTAAAATTTAGAGCAATTTAGAGTTATTTTATTTCATTAATGTTTTTTAAGACTTTTTATTTAGTTTAGGTTACAATTGGGTTAATTATGACCATTAAATATGAATGTTTGTGTAACGACCCTAATATTTTATCGGTCTAATCTAAGGTCATTACTATGCTTTGAAATGCCGAATATACATTTAATGGGCCCTGTTCATTAATGCGACTCGCACTCGCCTTTTATTACCCCGGAGAAAAATGGTTACAAGGGAAAAAGAGAAAATTGAAAGAAAGGAAAAGAAACAGAAACCAAAAATGCATATTTTATTCTACCCTAAGGTTTATTATGCAAATACATTTCATCCTATACTAACCTATATTAATGATGCAACCAAATTCGGCCTAGACTACGAAATGGAAAAAGAACAACCAACTACCCTATGCATGTGCCACGATCCTGGGGGGTACGATGCCGTCGTCGTTGTCACATGGGTGCCTTGCCCTTATCTGCAAAAGTAAAGTAGCACGAGGCTTGAGTATTTCTAGAATACTCAGTAAGTGACCCGCTATCGGGGTTATGCGACAAACACATGCAATGAAATGATGGGACCTATCGTTTCGTTTCGTTTCGTTTCGTTTTCCCTACGGTGTAATCCTAACAGGTAATCGTGAACGTGTACCATATACTCTACACGCAGCCCATACGTGCGAGTATGGGCTCACCAGCTAGTTCGCACACCGCTGGGCCACTGTCCCTAGCTGGTGGGCATGCTCTGGGGGCCCATCGGGACCCGTTAAAACTAAAACCGTCACGGCAGCGCTATGCAGGGCATAACGATCGTTGTCCTGCCATTTGGATGTACGCGTCCGTACCCTCGTGATGGGATAGGGGTATCCCCCCAAATGCATGATCACACAATATGCATGAGGTCCCACTAGTCCTACAGTCATCATTTAATGAACATAACCCCGTGTCATGTTTTCATGCTTACATGTCATTCTCATTCTCATTTCGTTACATATCATACATATTCCTAGCGGGGTTATGTATCATGCAACTTCCGTATTTCATGTCATACAATTCATTCAGTTACATTTCAATACTCATACAACAAGCCATAATCATACAAGGGTCACACATCGTCACATGCATTCATATCACATCAACTAAGCAGCATAAACAACATACATTCACGTTCACATGATTTCGTACTTAAGCACATTAGGCTAGCATACAATTTAATGGCACGTGCATAACCACGGGCACGTGCCAACATACAGCAATTAACGCGTAACCTACAACGGGTGAGCCACTTACTTGGTAGGCCTTAGCCAAAGTACTCCCTAGAATATAACGTAAGCTCCTAGCTCCTCGTGGGCGTTCTACGCTTCCGTTGGTGGTTGGTTCCTATTGGTTCATGAGTCACTTCCGTTAGTATTTCACAAATAAGAATAAATTCCCAACTGGAATTTGTGACATACGACCTTAAAATGTTCCCTTTTACCTTAAACAAGGCCGAAACTCGGTCCAGGAGGGTCGGAACGATGTCAAACAGGCTGGAAACAGGTTTCTCGAGCCCAATAACCGCCGAGCCGCCACCGAGTCGATGAAGCCGCCTGAGCCGAGAGTAGCCGCGCTGCAGACGTGACACGTGGCACAATCCGAGAGCGACGCGTGTGCAGGTGTCTCGGGTCGAGGCGCGGGTTAACGGGCCGCTCGCGGGTCTCGGACCGAACGCAGGTGACGGGCTGCGCGGTGATGGACCAGCTCGCGGGTGGCGGGCCGCGGGTTGATGGGCCGACTCGCAATTGAAGGCCGGGTGTTTGGGCTGCGGGTAACGTGGGTTCTGGGCTGACCGAAGGTACGGGGTTCGGTTCGGGTTTTCAGATCCGGATCGCGGGTCGGACTTCGTCCTCTTCGCCCGACTGCCTGCGCGATTTTTCGGCGGTCCCTCTCTCTCTTCGACAACGTCGTCCCGACGTCCTTTTTCTCTCTTTTTTTCCCCGTTCCCGAGCTTATCCTTCACCCTAACCCCGTTTTTTGTACAGATTTCTTTGGTAAGGGCCTCGCACTCTCGAATCTGGAGAAGCTCGGAAGTCCGCCGTTCCGTCTTCCTTGCCGACGGTGTTCAGCGTACGGGATTCACGTAGAACCTACTCCTGATGTGTGTAAAGGGTTCTGGGATTACTTTTGTTGTGTGAAATGGAGGTTTTCGAAGTCGATTCGTACGGTTCGGCTTCGCCGGAGTTCCGTCGGTTTTCTGTTCTCTCTCCTTTTTCCTTACCGTTTTCGTTTCTTTGCAGGTTTTTTCTGGGTGGCTGAAGGTCGGGGATGCGATTTTGTGGCATCCCGGCCCTCGGCCGCCCTTTGTGGGTCGTGTGTGAGCGAAAACTCCAGTGTTCGCCGGAGTTTTCGGCTCTGCCTACGACCATCATTTTTTTTTTCGGTTCCGTTACATTACCTACCCCTAAAAAGGACTTTCGTCCTCGAAAGCCTCAAACTCGTGGATCAACTCGGGATATTTTTCCTTTATTTCCTCCTCTCGTTCCCACGTAGCTTCCTCGACTTGGTGGTTACGCCACAATACCTTAACGAAACCTATACTCCTATTACGTAAGGCTTTCACCTCTCGGGCTAGAATTTTAATCGGTTTCTCCTGGTAACTTAAATTTTCCTCAATTTCGAGAGGTTTGTAGTCTATTACGTGCGTCGGGTCTGGAATATATTTCCTTAACATGGACACATGAAATACATCGTGTACGCTTGAAAGTGAAGGTGGTAAAGCTAGTTTGTAAGCTACCGGACCTACTCTTTCTAAAATTTCGAACGGTCCAATGAATCAGGGCTGAGCTTCCCCTTGCGTCCGAATCTTAGAATACCTTTCATGGGGGCTACTTTTAGGAACACTGGGTCCCCCTCTTCGAACTCTAAATTCCTACGCCTAACGTCGGCGTAGCTCTTTTGCCTACTCTGCGCAGTACGCATTCTTACTTGAATTTTCTGGATTGCCTCGTTGGTGACACGGACCAGCTCGGGTCCTATCAATTCTTGTTCTCCTACTTCGTCCCAACACAATGGGATCTACATCGTTTTCCATACAACGCTTCAAAGGGTGCCATTCCGATGGTTGCTTGGAAGCTGTTATTGTAAGAGAATTCCATTAGGTGCAGTTTGGTGTCCCAACTCCCTGTGAAATCCATAACGCATGCCCGAAGCATGTCTTCCAGAATTTGGTTTAATCGTTCTGTTTGACCATCCGTTTGTGGGTGGAAGGCGGTGCTAAAGTCGAGGCGAGTACCCATCGCTTTTTGGAGTTCGCGACAAAAGGCCAACGTAAAACGCGGGTCCCGATCCGACACAATTGACACTGGTACTCCATGCAACCTCACAATTTCTTTAACATACAGTTGTGCCCAATTGTCTACTGTATATGTTGCCTTACCCGGTAGGAAGTGAGCCGACTTTGTAAGGCGATCCACGACCACCCAGATTACCGTATAGCCCTTTAATGTTTTGGGTAAGCCTACTATGAAATCCATGGCAATGTTTTCACATTTCCATTCCGGTATACTTAGAGGTTGTAGTAGCCCGGCGGTTTTCTGCCTAGGGGCTTTTACTTGTTGGCACACTAGACACTTACTCACGTACTCCGCGATATCCTTTTTCATACTTCGCCACCAGAAGTGTTGTTTCAAGTCTTGATACATCTTTGTTCCACCTGGATGTATCGAGAAGGTTGAGTTGTGTGCCTCCGTTAGGATTTCATTCTTTATTCCGTTCATGGGTGGGACACATAAACGCCCTTGGCATAATAATCCGTCATCTGTTGATTTAGTGAATCCGTCCACTGGGCCAACTTCCAATTGGTCTAGGATTTTACTTAGGCTTGGATCTTCACGTTGTGAGTCTATGATCCTTTGTCTGAGCGTGGGGCGCACTGTCAGTCGGGCTATTTGGGCGGCAACTTCTTTGGTTACTACCGTGATATCAGCCTGTTCGAAATCAGTTCGCACTCGTGGCTCCCTGGTGATGAGGGCCGACGAGTGTACTGCTTCTCGACTCAGTGCATCAGCGACTACGTTTGCTTTTCCAAGGTGGTACTAGATGTCTATGTCGTAATCTTTTACCAACTCTAACCATCTACGTTGCCACATGTTCAATTCTTTTTGGGTGAACAAATATTTTAGGCTTTTGTGGTTCGTGTAGATTTGGGTCTTTTCGCCATACAGGTAGTGTCGCCAAATTTTTAATGCGAACATTACTGCTGCCAGCTCCAAATCATGTGTAGGATAGTTTTTCTCGTAATCTTTTAGTTGGCGTGACGCATACGCAACAACCTTGCCATGTTGCATCAGTACACAACCTAATCCCTTTTTGGATGCGTCACTGTAAATCGCGTATCCCACAGAGCTTTCTGGAACTGTGAGCACTGGGGCGGATACTAGTCGTTGTTTTAGTTCTTGAAAGCTGGCCTCACAAGTATCGTCCCAAACAAAAGGTACACCTTTTTTTATTAATTGGGTGAGAGGCGTGGCTATTCTAGCGAAGTCCTGGACAAACCTTCGATAATAACCCGCCAATCCCAAGAAACTTCGTATCTCGGTGACTGTTGTTGGGCGTTTCCATTTCGTGACCGCTTCTATCTTATTGGGATCTACGAAGATTCCGTCTTTAGACACTACGTGCCCCAGAAACGAAACCTGTCGTAGCCAAAATTCACACTTGGTGAATTTGGCATACAGCTTGTTCTCTCTTAGGATAGTTAAGGCTTTGCGAAGGTGTTCTTGGTGTTTTAGGTCCGTTTTCGAGTATATCAGGATATCATCTATGAACAAGATCACAAACAAGTCTAGGCACTCCTTAAATACTCGGTTCATTAGTTCCATAAATACCGCTGGGGCATTGGTGAGACCAAAAGACATCACCACAAACTCGTAGTGGCCATATCTGGTTCGAAAGGCTGTTTTCGGTATGTCTTCATTTTTAATCTTAGTTTGATGGTATCCTGATCGAAGATCTATTTTAGAAAACACTGTCGCCCCACGTAGTTGATCAAATAGGTCCTCAATACGGGGTAACGGGTATTTGTTCTCTACTGTCCTCTTGTTTAATTTCCTGTAATCAATGCATAAACGCATTGAGCCGTCTTTCTTTTTAACAAACAACACTGGCGCACCCCAAGGGGACACGCTAGGTCGAATGAACCCCTTATCTAGCAGGTCTTGCAGTTGTGTTTTAAGCTCTTTTAGTTCTGCTGGTGCCATGCGGTACGGGGCCTTAGAGATGGGTCTCGTTCCTGGTTCTAGATCTATTCCAAAGTCTACCTCTCGCGATGGAGGAATTCCCGGGAGGTCCTCCGAAAAGACATCCATAAATTCGTTTACTACCAGTATTGTATCTATGGGTTTTTCCTTTCCTTTTGTATTTACTGCATAGGCTAGAAACGCCCACCCCCCTTGTTGTATCAGGCGTCTCGCTTTCATCATCGATATTATTTTTGGGGTGGTACCGGTGGAGGTTCCTTTAAAACTTAAAGGTAAGTCCGTTGGGAGGTGTGAATATCACCTCCTTCTTATGGCAGTCTATGGTAGCAAAATTTTCTGCTAACCAGTCCATTCCTAGTATGACGTCAAAATCCGTCATATCCACTACCTTTAAGTCTACGTGGATGGTTTGTCCAGCTATTACCACTTGTCCGTCCCTTACTCTTATCTTTCGTAACTAGGTCTACCCCTGCTGGGGTACCGACCAACAACGCATGCATTAAGGGTTCTATTACGAACCCTGCTTGTTTAACAAATGGTAAAGCAACAAAGGAATGGATAGAACCAGAATCAAACAATGTCAACGCAAAGTGTCCTAGTATAGAAAGCGTACCTGTCACCACGGTGCCAGATGTTCCCGCCTCTTTACTGGTCGTTACATATGCCTTGGTCTGTGGACGGGTTTGTAAGGTGGGCTCTCGGATGACCGGTCCTCTAAGGGGTTCCCTTGGAATTCCCGGGCTCTTTGTAGGGCAAGTTCTGGCCACATGACCTACATGACCACAGATATAACACATACCTGAGCCCGCCAAACATCTCCCAACATGTTGCTTTCCACAATTACGGCACAGGGGCTTCTCCATTGCTAGGTATCGGCCTATTGGAGGTGGAGCAGGTGGCCTACTTTGATATCGAGGCCTCTGGGACGGTGGTTGGAATTCTGTGGTATCGACCTCGACCGGGCGTTTCCTCCCTGTGGCGACTGTTGGCTCTGTTTTCTTTTCCTCTGGGGGTTCCTCTAAGGCCTTGGCCGTCCTTAGGGCCTCTTCATAGGTTTTTGGGTTAAAGGCCTCTAACATGCGGCGGGTTTTCGGATTCAATCCTAACACAATTTTTTCTGTCTGTTTCTCTTCAGTGTCGGCTAAAGACGGTGCAAACCTTCTCAATCTCATGAAGTCCTGATCGTACTGATCCACCGTGCGATCACCTTGGGTTAAGTGGTTAAACTCTTGCTGTTTCTTTATACGGGTTTCCTTTGGATAATAATATTTTAGAAAGGCTTCCTTAAAGGTCTCCCATGTTGTAATTCCCCCACCCGGGTTGATGCTCTGTTTATTATCCGACCACCACACTTCTGCATCCTTCTGTAACACTATGTCGCACATGCCACCTTATGTTCATCAGGACATCTCCCAACATGTTTGCGATCCACATCTGAGCCGCTGTGGGATCTTCCTTTGAACCGACAAAAGGACGGGGGTTATACCGCCTGAAATCCTTTAACTAATTCGTGCCCCTATCCGAGTGCGGGTTGTTCACCGGTTGGATAGCTACCGCATCCACCGGTTGCAGGGCCACCGCGTTGGCTGGTTGCTGGCCATCGCATTGGCTGGTTGCGTGGCCATTGCCGCAACTTGTTGGGTCGCCAACAACGTGGCCTGTTGTGTGTCTAGCATAGTTTGCATTGTTTTTTGGAGGGATTCCAACATTAACCTAGTGGCGGGGTCTAACCCGGCCTGTGGTGCAGCTTGAGGGGGTGGTGCGTATTCAGGAGGGGGTACTGCTTGTGGGGGAGGTGCATATTCAGGGGTGGTACGGTTTGTGGGGGAGGTGCGTATTCAGGAGGTGGTACAAACGCATATGGGCCAGTAGTCGACCCCTCTTGGGAAGAGCTTCTATCGGCGTCTCCTCTTCCTCCTCTCCTAACGAGAGGTCGTCCTCTTCCTCTCCTACCTCTTCTACGTCCTCTGTGCGGCATGGTTCTAGAAACCAAGGATTCTAGCTAAGTTTATGGTTTACAACATTCCCTACATCCTACCATATAATTCATATGTATACATATATATAAAAGAAAAACATAAATATCATACCATAAAGACAAGCATTACATCAAATCACATCCACATCAGATAACATCAACATTTTTTTTTTTTTTTTTCATACAGTAATATGTCATGCATCATTTAAAGCCAACCACATTAAATATATCGCACATGTCATATATTCCTCATTCTACATAAGGTGTACCTGGCAACGACGGGGCATCGGTAATTGGGTCATGGAACATGCCAAGCCTACTCTGGAGGCTAGTCTACAAGATCTATAACCTAAGGCTCTGATACCAACTGTAACGACCCTAATATTTTACCTGTCTAATCTAAGGTCATTACTATACTTTGAAATGCAGAATATACATTTAATGGGCCCTGTTCATTAATGCGACTCGCACTCGCCTTTTATTACCCCGGAGAAAAATGGTTACAAGGGAAAAAGAGAAAATTGAAAGAAAGGAAAAGAAACAGAAACCAAAAATGCATATTTTATTCTACCCTAAGGTTTATTATGCAAATACATTTCATCCTATACTAACCTATATTAATGATGCAACCAAATTCGGCCTAGACTATGAAATGGAAAAAGAACAACCAACTACCCTATGCATGTGCCACGATCCTGGGGGGTACGATGCCGTCGTCGTTGTCACATGGGTGCCTTGCCCTTATCTGCAAAAGTAAAGTAGCACGAGGCTTGAGTATTTCTAGAATACTCAGTAAGTGACCCCCTATCGGGGGTTATGCGACAAACACATGCAATGAAATGATGGGACCTATCGTTTCGTTTCGTTTCGTTTCATTTTCCCTACGGTGTAATCCTAACAGGTAATCGTGGACGTGTACCATATACTCTACACGCAGCCCATACGTGCGAGTATGGGCTCACCAGCTAGTTCGCACACCGCTGGTCCACTATCCCTAGCCGGTGGGCATGCTCTGGGAGCCCACCGAGACCCGTTAAAACTAAAACCGTCACGGCAGCGCTATGCAGGGCATAACGATCGTGGTCCTGCCATTTGGATGTACGCGTTCGTACCCTCGTGATGGGATAGGGGTATCCCCCCAAATGCATGATCACACAATATGCATGAGGTCCCACTAGTCCTACAGTCATCATTTAATGAACATAACCCCGTGTCACGTTTTCATGCTTACATGTCATTCTCATTCTCATTTCATTACATATCATACATATTCCTAGCGGGGTTATGTATCATGCAATTTACCATATTTCATGTCATACAATTCATTCAGTTACATTTCAATACTCATACAACAAGCCATAATCATACAAGGGTCACACATCGTCACATGCATTCATATCACATCAACTAAGCAGCATGAACAACATACATTCACGTTCACATGATTTCGTACTTAAGCACATTAAGCTAGCATACAATTTAATGGCACGTGCATAACCACGGGCACGTGCCAACATACAGCAATTAACGCGTAACCTACAACCGGTGAGCCACTTACTTGGTAGGCCTTAGCCGAAGTACTCCCTAGAATATAACGTAAGCTCCTAGCTCCTCGTGGGCGTTCTACGCTTCCGTTGGTGGTTGGTTCCTATTGGTTCATGAGTCACTTCCGTTAGTATTTCACAAATAAGAATAAACTCCCAACTGGAATTTGTGACATACGACCTTAAAATGTTCCCTTTTACCTTAAATAGGGCCGAAACTCGGTCCGGGAGGGTCGGAACGGTGTCAAACAGGCTGGAAACAGATTTCCTGAGCCCAATAAGCCGCCGAGCCGCCACCGAGCCGATGAAGCCGCCTGAGCCGAGAGTAGCCGCGCTGCAGACGTGACACGTGGCACAATCCGAGAGCGACGCGTGTGCAGGCGTCTCGGGTCGAGGTGCGGGTTAACGGGCCGCTCGCGGGTCTCGGACCGAATGCAGGTGACGGGCCGCGCGGTGATGGGCCGGCTCGCGGGTGATGGGCCGCGGGTTGATGGGCCGACTCGCGATTGAAGGCCGGATGTTTGGGTTGCGGGTAACGTGGGTTCTGGGCTGACCGAAGGTACGGGGTTCGGTTCGGGTTTTCGGATCCAGATCGCGGGTTGGACTTCGTCCTCTTCACCCGACTGCCTGCGCGATTTTCCGGCGGTCCCTCTCTCTCTTCGACAACGTCGTCCCGACGTCCTTTTTCCCTCTTTTTTCCCCGTTTCCGAGCTTATCCTTCACCCTAACCCCGTTTTTGGTACAGATTTCGTTGGTAAGGGCCTCGCACTCCCGGATCTGGAGAAGCTCAGAACTTCGCCGTTCCGTCTTCTTTGCCGACGGTGTTCAGCGCACGGGATTCGCGTAGAGCCTACTCCCGATGTGTGTAAAGGGTTCTTGGATTATTTTTGTGATGTGAAATGGGGGTTTTCGACGTCGATTTGTACGGTTCGACTTCGCCGGAGTTCCGTCGGTTTTCTGTTCTCTCTCCTTTTTCCTTACCGTTTTCGTTTCTTTGCAGGTTCTTTCCGGGTGGCTGAAGGTCGGGGACGCAATTTTGTGGCATCCCGGCCCTCGGTCGCCCTTTGTGGGTCGTTTGTGAGCGAAAAACTCTGGCGTTCGCTGGAGTTTTCGGCTCTGCCGCGACCATCATTTTTTTGTTTTTTTTTCTGGTTCCGTTACAGTTTAAATGCCTTTAATAGTTTCATTTTGAGGCTATATAAAGCCACGTATGTTGTATTTGTAAGTAGACTTAGAAAATATATATAAAAGAAGCATTTGTGCTTTTCTTTAGCCAATGGCTAAGTTTCTTTGCAATTCTATGTAGTTTAGGTTAAATGTAGAATTATTCAAGCTCGACATGATCAATCTTGCTTGTGGAGTGATTCAAATCTCAATCAAGTGT
Source organism: Cucurbita moschata (assembly GCF_002738365.1). Classification (NCBI taxonomy): domain Eukaryota; kingdom Viridiplantae; phylum Streptophyta; class Magnoliopsida; order Cucurbitales; family Cucurbitaceae; genus Cucurbita; species Cucurbita moschata. Next base: position 729,570 of record NW_019268582.1, on the reverse strand, counting down.
TCTTGTCTTGAGATATTTGATCAACAAGAATCATTCAAGCTAGACATAATCGATTTTGTGTAACGACTCGAAATTTTCTACTTAATTTAAGGTCGCTACTGTATACATATCATAAACCTTGAATGCGGAAGACTTCATTTAAATTAAAAAAACATAATCTTTAATTTAAAAACACAGCCATGGACTTACGTGTTTCGAAAACATTTTTAAAACGACACAACAAAAGACCCGAAATAAAATAAATAAGCGTTTAAGTTTAAAACATCCTATTCTATCCTAAGTCTAAGAAAATGAATACCACTATCCTATGCATGTGCCATGATCTCGAGTTGCAATGTCGTCCTCAGCCGTACAGGAATGTCTTGCCTTAATCTAAAAAATGTAGTAGCACATGACTTGAGTATTTAAAGAAATATTCAGTAAGTGACCCCACTATTGGGTTAAATGCAACAATCACATGCAATAAAATGATGGGACCTATCTTTCGTTTCGTTTCGTTTCTTTTTCCCTACGGTGTAATCCTAACAGGTAATCGTGGACGTGTACCATATACTCTACACGCAGCCCATACGTGCGAGTATGAGCTCACCAGCTAGTTCGCACACCGCTGGGCCACTGTCCCTAGCCGGTGGGCATGCTCTGGGGGCCCACCAGGACCCGTTAAAACTAAAACCGTCACGGCAGCGCTATGCAGGCATAACGATCGTTGTCCTGCCATTTGGATGTACGCGTCCGTACCCTCGTGATGGGATAGGGGTATCCCCCCAAATGCATGATCACACAATATGCATGAGGTCCCACTAGTCCTACAGTCATCATTTAATGAACATAACCCCGTGTCATGTTTTCATGCTTACATGTCATTCTCATTCTCATTTCGTTACATATCATACATATTCCTAGCGGGGTTATGTATCATGCAACTTACCGTATTTCATGTCATACAATTCATTCAGTTACATTCCAATACTCATACAACAAGTCATGATCGTACAAAGGCCACACATCATCACATGCATTCATATCACATCAACTAAGCAGCATGCATAACATACATTCACGTTCACATGATTTTGTACTTAAGCACAATAATCTAGCATACAATGTACCATATCATAAACAGGTCATAACATAAACACTTCATAGTCATATCGTTCTCTAACTTACCATAACACTATCGTTCTATCAATCTATCACAAACCTATCCCTTTCTACCCATAACCTAACCGTATTCTTTCATCAATCTCTCCTATCCATAGCACTCCGGTATGTAACCTGACCTTAACGTTTCATGAACGTAACTTACTTCTATCGTTACATTTCGTTTTGTGCATCCTTCTCGTATCCTATCTCAAACATATCCTTGAGCATATCGTACCATAATTATTATCATACAAACCACATATAATAACATAACATATAGGAAGCATATCGATCCACAAACAATTCACACATATCAATATATATGACACGTGCAGAACCACAGGGCACGTGTCAACATCAAATATAACCATGCCAATAGTAAGGTCACTTACCTTGCTCGCTTAAGTCATTGTCACAAATATATCTTTAATGAAAGTTCAATTCCGTCCTTTGAAATCCGAGTCAACCTATATGATCTCATGACATCAGTTTCAAGTATGAACTCTATAAAATTATTTACCTAATTTACATTGCCCATCTTAAAATTTTGATCTTTTGTTAGACAAAATTTAAAGAAGCTCTTCTTCTATTAGACAAAATTTAGAGGGTTCACTGGCCTCTCATATTTCCTTTTATTGTTAAATACTGTTTAACAGATCTATCCTCAATTTCCCTCCCTCTCTCTCTTTTCATTATGTAAATGAGTTTTTCAATTGATTTTAAGTACAGACGAGATCTTTTAGTTTATAGATCTGCCACTTAAAATTTTATTGAATCTAACCTTATAACCTTATTTCTTATGATTAAAATGCTAACAAAAATCTAATAACTGTACATGGGATCTTATTATTACGGTAAGATAGGAAAGAAGATTTGATACTAAATTAATTTCTTATAACCATAACTAAATTAATTTATTAGAATCATAACACTGAAAGGAAAAGGAAATTTGAGTTCTTCTCAAATCTGATCATGGTGGTTGTTTTCTGTTTCTTTCTTTTTTTTGTGCAAATCTGATCATGGTGGTTGTTTTCTGTTTCTTTCTTTTTTTTGTGCAGTTTTCTGTTTTTTTTTTTTTTTTTTTTTTT
>NW_019268582.1:720776-727099 GCF_002738365.1 Cucurbita moschata | reverse complement strand
TTTTTTTTTTTTTTTTTTTTTTTTTTTTTTTTTTTTTTTTTTTTTTTGCAGTTCAGATGGGTAGAGGAGAGATAATTGTGGGAATGGATGAGAGGATAGGGGAGAATTGTGGGAATGGATGAGAGGATAGGGGAGAGAGGTGGGGAAAGATTTTTATTTTTTATTTTAATTTAATTAATTAATTTATTTATTTATTTATTTATTATTATTATTATTATTTTAACTTTTTATTTGTTTATTTCTTTATTTATTTTTGGGCTATTACATCTTGATTGTGGAGTGATTTGAATCTCAAGCAATGTTCTTAATCTGAATCTTACTCCCCTTGTAGTGATTCCTTATCTTATCAGGTTGGATGCTTCCTCTAAAACTTCTTTTAATGCTTAGGGTAGGATGCTTCCTCTAAAACTTCTTAATGCTTAGAATATCCCATGCGCATAAATCTCTCAAGTCGTTAAGAGAATCACCAAGAGAATCACCCAAATCTACCCTCAAATAAATCATTTGGTGTTACTCTAAAATTTTAAGGAATCAAGAACTTGATTAGGTGGTTCCTCTTAAACTTCTTGAACTTGATTAGCATAGCCCATGCTCATAAAGCTCTCAAGTTAACGAAATCACAAGAACTTGATTAAAGTAGCCCACCCATGCTCATAAAGCTCTCACGGAATCACAAGAACTTGATTAAAGTAGCCCATACACATAAAGTTAAGTGACATTATGCATGAACAAAGTGACCCGCGCATTCAAGTGGTTAAGTGACATTTGCATGAGCAAAGTGACATAAACCTCTCAAGTGGTTAAGGGAATCAGCCAAATCCAAGCTGTGACTCGCGTATAAACCTCTTAAGTGGTTAAGTGACATTATGCATGAATGATCTGCCAAAATTAGAAGCATGAACAAAGTGATCAGGCAGATATTCACACTTTGGCATGAACCAAATGGTGCATATGTTCACACTTTGATATTCTGCCAACCAAATTAAATGGGACAAATTCACACTAAGATATTTTTCCAACCAAATTAAATGGGACAAATTACCGAACTTTCGAGTCAATTTGGTTGCAGAAGAATGGGTTGATATCGAACTTTCGATCCCACTTATATTTCTCCTTTCGATCTCACTTATATTTCTCACTCGGAGCACTAACCTAACACAACCACTACAAGAAATAATAGATACAATAGCATTTTTATAGCATTTTTCGTATGTCGTAACAACTCATTTTATTATAAATCTAAAAAAATTTATAGCGTTTTTTTATAGCTATAATAGATGTTATAATAGAATATAAAACTATAACTTATATACATGGTTATAAAAACTTTTTGATATATAATATGATTAATATTTAACTTATCTTAATTTTTTTTTTTTTTAACTCTATAAATTGTATTCATAACTTTATGCTATAAAATATTATTTTATAATTTTATTATTTAAATATTATTCATTTAACTAAATCCACGCCAAAATTACTTAATTTCATATTAAATACTACAAAATTAGTATTCAACAATTTCATAGAATAAAAAAATTATTCAAACAAATATAAAATAAAGTATTATCCATTATTTGCATTGGTGTTCTTTAATTTCCGGTTCCTATAAATAACCAACGATCTTTAATTTTATATTGCATTTGCTTTGTTTAACAAAAGAGAATAGAGAGAGTGTAGCATTTGTAGCTCCATATGTGTAGGTCATGGGCTTCCCAGTAGTATTCTCGTACTTTATAATTACTTTATTGTCTACTTTGTTGTGATATTTAATAAGATGATAAACAATCATCTAAGAAAGAAAAAGCTAAATTATTAGGAGATATTCTTGTAAGCCAAGAGCACCGTCAATATCCTGAGAAGAAGTTGTAAGAGCTAACATTTTCAAAAAGAGGACAATATATTGGAATTCCTACACGGTTCACTAGATATCTCCATCCAAACTAAAAGTCAATTAACCAAAGGAGAATTAAATAAATTTAAGACAAAAGTTACCGTAATATTATTTGAAAGATAGCAAGATATGAGACACCATTACTACGCTATATCAAGACTTGGCCACACCGATCTAATATGAGAAGCTCGACAATAACATCAAACTCTCAAATCTACGTAACAAAAAAAGAATTAACTTTTGCAGCCTATTATTTATGGACAACACTTACACGTAAGTCTTTCGCTAGTATTAGAGTGCAAATCTATTCCCTCTACCCATAAAACAGAAAAAGAATGCTCCACATATTTGTGTTCTTATCGGACTAATATGATATCATGTGGAAGAAAAAATAATAGAAGCAAAAAAAACAAAAGGATGTATGTCAACATGATACCTGATGTGGAGTCTTCACATTCCTCGTGCTTCTGTTATGAGGAATAATAATACAAGACAACTAATGAAAACAAGTTCGACCATACAACTCAACATAGTATCACAACAACTTCAATGAGAAATAGTGCACTTGCACTTACCTCCGTTACACTAAATATGTTGCTCTAAGTAAAAGTTGCTTATAGCTAAACCAAATCTTTGGCCATCGGATAAATAAAAATAAATAACATTCTATAGAGTATTTATATAAATTGTGCTGTAATTTATGCTTATAGAAAAACAATATCCCTCGTCTTGTCATTAATAATTTGTTATAAAAGTAGTAAAAGAAAAAAGATTTTTTTTTTTTTTAAAGTATTTATCAAAAGATTTTAAAAATATATATATATATATTTATCCGACATGCTTTCATCAAAACAACCTACCAAAACGAACTAACAATCAACAACCATTAGATAAAGCTTTACAACAAATAAATTGTAAACCAACACTCATTGGTATGGCGCAAACATCATTTATATATTGATATTGATCTAATTCTCATAAAGTCGGTAGCAAACAAAACAACTTCTTTACTGGTCTTTTCTTTACTAGTGCTAATAGCTAAATAATAATGTAATCAAATAATTTATACATTGATAAGTCTGTATAGTGTGAATAAATAATTGATATCACTAAAGAATGAAATGTTTTTAAATGAAATGGTTCAATGAGGAGTAATCAAACTTTAATTTGGTCCTCTAATTGAAGGAATTAGTCCATTCAATAACTGGAGTTCATCCTTATTCTTCTATAATATGACAACTTCACTCTGAGTAAGACATTTGACCAATTAAGAGAGAAAAAAAGTGTTTAAATTTGCTACAAGCATAACTTTGGAACTCAATCAGTAAAGATGATATGTTGATACAAAATTAGAAGATCTACTAAAGTATAACTCACAGAAGGTTGAAACAGAGCCTAAACTCCAAAGGTTGGTATCAAATAAGTGAAACAATAACAAAATTCTATGAGAATTACACCCTCTCTTAAATTACTCAAAAGCATCATATTCCAAAAAGGTGAAATCAGTTGAGAAAATGAGGGGCAAACATCAAAATAGAGCCCTAGAATAAAAAGAAACGACTGATAATTGTTTATTTTTATAAGATAAACCTAGTTGAGCAACATCCAACAAAATCCTGAGAGAGATTGTAAAGAAAAAAATTTCTAAAAGAAACGGAATGATGAGTGAAGGAAACCTGGAGCAAAATTCAGCCAAATGAGTTTCAGACAAAACTTTATTATTACTTTATTATTAGCAACATACTAGTAGCCATGAGAAGGGAAGGAAGGGCTTTGGGTACTTTTGCACTTCCCAACCAATACCCACAAATCTATCGTGTTAGGGGAGTGAGAGCGTGAGTCCCTACCGGTATGCAAACCAAAAAGTAAAAAGTTCTAATGCCTGTTTTTTTCCCCTTACATTTTTAATAGCTCTTTTTAAAAAATGCTACAACACACTATAAATGAACTATTAAAAAAAATTTAAACAATGCAAAAAGACCAAAAATACATAAACTAACGATTCAAGAGAGATCCAAGGTAGAAATTTTATATTCACTCGTGAGATTTGGGCGGGGTCCAGGGGACCACATCAATTCCTCTTTTCTCAAGAATCCATACATCTCTGGTCAATATATGGACAACCATCTCTCAAGCACAGATTTAGATTCGGCCTCATATGGACGTCTCTTGAGCACAGATTTAAGTTCGGCCTCAATAGGAAAAGAATAAAATGAAGTAACTAACACCATATCTTAACAGACCAAAAACTACAAGATCGCCCCTTTCATTCTAGAGTGACAGAGAGGTCATACCATTCGAGCACCATCTGAACCTTGCTTAGCTTAGTTTTTTTTTTCTTAAATCTATTATTTTTATATAGAGAATGTTGTTTGAGGATAAGTGCTACATCAATCTATCAATCCTTACTATATCCAATCCTTCCTGTATCTAATCGATCTAATCCATAGAATCAAGACCTCTCCGTTTGTTGTGTTGAGTCAAATTAAGTACTAACAATGCCGACTACTGTTGTCTTGATCATTACCCCTGTACACATGCTTCTTAGATACTAACAAAGTTGATACCAGATTTGGTAGATCAGTGTGAAACAATTCTTGAAATGACTATTTCAAGATGTACAATTATTACAATACCATCGCATTTGTGGTGGTGGAGGAACAGGCAACCAATAATTTTAGGCATTATTTTGTAGAACTCAATCTTTGAACTTCGATATATTGCTATGGCTTCCAAGAATTTTACTGCTTTGTTGCAACTGGATATAATTATTTTGCATAAAGAAACTCCAGAGGAGAAATTTGATGGCGATATTTATGGATTCTTATGAAATAAAATAAGAACTCAAAATTTTCGAAGCCTCAGATAGCAGTCTATTTGACATCAAGAAAATTCAGCCGGTAATTCCAACTAAAAGAACAAATCATCATTGGCTTTCGAAATCAAATAAAAAAATGTCTCAGATCTGGGGAAAAGTACTGATTCGAGATAAACACAGAGCATTAGAAAGAAGATGAGATTGAAGTTTCTTTTTAAAAAAAATTGTAATCACACAAAACGGCTCTGTAAATCTATGAAAAAAGATTAACAGATTCCTATCAAGATGTGAAAATTTTACTTTTGGTTCAATCATAGCATCGTTGGTCACCGCCATTGAGCTCTCGACGACGTGGCATCGAACCGAATAAACAAAAAGAAGAAAGAATACCTCAAAATCCTCAGAGACCCGTTTCAAATCAACCACACAGGAGAATCACGGAAAACGACTGAGAATTCCCGGACAGCAAAACGATCCAACAACCAGACCGCCCCAGGGTAGAAACGAATCGGCGTCGGTGTTCACTGCCTGATGGGAGCCAACAGTCGTATCAATGGCTTCTCACTGCGGTTTGGAGTGTCATACGGCACTTCCTATCAATTTTGGGAGAGCTTCTTCATCGGAATATACACAGATGAACTTCAATAGCCAAAATTAAACCCTAAACATACAAACTGAAACCATACGAAAAGAAACTGCTGGGACGAATATCGGAGAATTTAGAACTATAGACGAATTCATCTACAGAAAGGTGAGGAAGATGAAGAACGTCGGTGGATATTTATGGAGGCGGAGGAGGCCAAGGGTTTTGCGGCGACGAATTTGTAACCCTAATTTCAGATGTTGCTTGCAATATGGGCCGAGAGTAGAAAATGAGCATACGGGTCGGAAAAATTCGGATCCAATTAATGGAGCCCAAGCAAAACGCACTTCAGGGAGTATACCTTCAACCCGACAACCCATACATATTTCTTTTTATTATTTTGTTTAATTTGTTTTGTATTATGTTATTATTTTTAATTTCTTATTTTGTTTAACTAACATATCACTCATACATTTTATACTATTTTTAAATAACTATTCATACCTTTTATAATTTTAAAACCTATTGTATTTATTTTACGGATTTTAAAAATTCAGATGTTTAGAACATTTTTGTATTACTATTATAATCTATTTATTATCTATTTGCTATAACATTATTTATCACAACATATATATTTTTATTTTTTCTTTCTTATTTTTCTTAATAGTTTAGAGTTCTTTTTTTTTTTATCAAGGTCACTCTAAGAGTAAACCTACTTTAATTAAAATATTTTTTTAATTTTTTATTTTGGTATATAGAATCTCTTTAAACTAATCATTTTTATTGTTTATTTAATTTCATGATCTATCTTATATTTTTTTAGTTTAACCAATTCTCAAAAAATGTCAGTATCTTTAGTTTTATGACAATGTTGAACTATATTAACAATTTTTGCGTGTTGTTTTTTATTGATTTCTTTTTTTTTTTTTTTTTTTTGGTGAATAATTATAGAGTTATTTGTGTTTTTTTTTTTTTTTTTTTTTTTTTTTTTTTTTTTTTTTTTTTTTTTTTTTTTTTTTTTTTTT
>NW_019268582.1:712417-719187 GCF_002738365.1 Cucurbita moschata | reverse complement strand
AATTTTTTTTTTTTTTTTTTTTTTTTTTTTTTTTTTTTTTGTGAACTTTTAATAAATTTTACCTAAAGTTGTATCCGAATAATTATAATTTGACAACCGGACAACCCAATCCGAACCCAACCCAAAAATAGAGGGTTGGGTTGGGTTGTGAAAAATTTTGGCTTGGGTTGGGTAAAAAAAAATCACTCAATACTGACTATGTAGACCCCTATCACCAATCATATTATTATTGGTTGTTGTTTATCATTTTTTAAGAAAATGTCACAAAAATTACAAGTGCATACAACGGGATGAGGATATTGTCTGTGTCGACATCTCCATCTCAAATTTTTTTATTGATGAAAGAGGGCATTTTGGCTTAAGTGCACGCATCCGGTTCAGAGAAACGAATCCAACACACTAACGCTTCATCGTCTTGGTTAATCTCTTCTCGCGATTGATCGTTGTTGGCACCATTCGATTTCCACCATCATAATTATGTTGCTTTCCCTCGAGTGTTTAAAGTTTGAGAATATTGTGCCCCAAATGCTTCTAATCATTGGATTTACCTGATAGAACTCGCTTGTGGGCTTCAGCTATCCTAAGGAAAACTTCAGAGGGAACCAGCTACTGGACGGTTCGATTAGTCATTCACCCATATACCCAAGTCAGACGAATGATTTGCACGCCAGTATCGCTGCAGGCCTCCACTAGAGTTTCCTCTAGCTTCGCTTCACTCATGCATAGTTCACCAACTTTTGGGGCCCAATAGGCGTGCTCACACTCAAACCCCTTCCTAAAAGATCAAGGTCAGTTGGTGGTGCATCCCACAAAGGGATCCCACAAGTCAGTTTTCTTGTGCCTTATGGGTTTACTCACCAATTAACTCGCGCACATGTCAGACTCTTTGGTTCGTGTTTCAATATTGATCGAATGGTGAGTCCACAGACAGATGCCATGAGCACGTAGATGCCGAAGAATGCCAAAAGGCACGTGCTACCAACAACAATCGGGACAACGACATCTCCACAGGCATAACAAAGGCCTAGGCTGATAGTGTTAATATAACACATGCGGAAGCAATTTGGATCTTAGGCACTTTTAGAACATCAATTATAGTAAATAACTAGCATATTCATAAGTATTAAAACTTTATGAGTTTAAATACTAACCTTTTGTAGTTCAAACTCTTTTTTCCTCACGAACCGATTTCGAACCACCACTAGTGTCTTCTTGTAACGCCCCGTTAGGTTTGATATATATGTGTGTGTATTAAAATAAAAATAACAAAATAAAGAAAAGAAGAAAAAAAAAAAACTGATCATCTCCTTTAATCTCTCAGCCCATCCCCTACAATACCTCCTTCCTTTAATCTCTCAGCCCATCCCCTACAATACCTCCTTCATTTAGTATCAATAATTCAGCAAAAACAGAAATACAAAGAAAATATTTATCTGGAGGAAAAAAATGCGTAATGGAGAGATGGTGGGCAGAGGAAGAGAGATGTCATTTGAAAAAGTTAGTAGTCAGATTTACCTTTTCCTCTCTACTAAGGATATTAGCAATTATTTAAATCTAAGTTAGAAATTTAGAAAATTCTCTGTTGAATGATCTGAATTAGAAATTATCTATCCATGCTAGAGTCCATTAAAATTGGTCCAGGAATAGATAGATAAGAAAGAGGGGAAGATAGAGAAAAGAAAGATCTGGAAGACATATTCAAATAAAAAAAAAAACTAAGATCTGGAAAACACGATGAAAAGGAAGATCTGTAAAATATATTCAAATAAAAAATAAAAAATAAAAAATAAAAGATTTGGAAAACAAGATGAGAAGGAAGATAGGAAAAGGAAGATCTCATTTCAAATAATAATAAAAAAAAAAGATTTGGCAAATATGATGAAAAGGAAGATCTGGAAAACATATTCAAATAAATAAAAAAAACTAAGATTTGGGAATAGTAAAGCCAAAGAAAATCTGGTAATAGAATTAAACTTCTGAACCAAATTAAACGATGTGAGAATTAAACAATTTAGATATGGGAGTAGATACATGGGGAGAGAGGAAGATTAGATTTGGAAATAGTAAAGAAAAAAAATATGGGAATAGAATTAAACTAATCAACAGAATTAAACTATTTAGATATAGGAGTAAAATTAAACCCCTAGTAATAAACTGCTTAAAAGAATTAGATTTAAATGGCTTAAAATAATTAGATATAGTGGTAGAATTGAACGACACAAAAGAATTAGAGTTCAAATAAAAAAAAAATAAAAGAGAGAAGATTTTAGGAGAGAAAAAAAAATTAGAACGGGTTGAAAATGGCAAGTACGGTTCATATGTCAAGTACTATAAACAGAATTAAAATATAACATAGAAGAGAAAAAAGTGAGGGAAGAAAAATGGAAAATATGAGAAATTATTATATTTGTATCAGATATAATTGAATTATACAAGCCACTTGAAATATTAATAATATTGGCATATTATTAATTTAAGTTTTAAGTTTTATTATCCTATATAATTTAGAAACAATGAGAACATGGAATTCAATGTTTATTGAGACCGTTTAGAGTCGTATTTCACACGATTAGTTGGATTATTAATTAAAATGTGAAATATTAACAAAATGTGACGAACGATGCGATAGGAAGCAAACCTTGGCAACATTTGGTGTAGTTTTGGAGAAACAGGAGCTTACGTTAAATAAATTAGGGAATACTTCGGCTAAGGCCAACCAGGTAAGTGGCCTTACTATAGGATAGGCTAAAAATTGTATGAGTTACGATGATATATGAACTATGTCGTACAATGCGGTATATGAGTTATGATGATGTATGAGTTATGATGATGTGTGGGTTACGATACTTGATGATGTGCTCAGTATATATATATTTTGATGAATATCGTACTTGATATGTTTGATGCACTTTTTGGCAATATGATGAGTATGATGATTGCATGACGCTTATCTTAATATGATGATGTTTTCCATATTAAGCATGCTATATGATGATGAGTGCCATATTGCATCATGTCGTTAGATCGACATAGGACACAACCCTAAGAGCGTGGAAATGATATTAATATAAATATCCATGAATGTGTTACCTAGAGTAACAAAGAGATGAGACTAAAGAGTTGTGTCAGAAGAGACATTATGATGGATTTAGAGGGACCTCATGCATATTGTATGTTCATAAGCATAGGCTACTTCCCCTAGAGATGATGAGTGCAGACGCGCACCATATGATGAGCGCGAATGCGCACAGGTGCGAATGCACACAGATGAAGGTGTTCATGAGACGCATGACACTATGGGGTTTCGCTGACCTCCAGACGTCGCTACAGATTAGCTTGACCAGAGGGTCTAGGGGGTGTGCGAGCGCCCTGGGGATTCACACTCGCACGTGTGAGTCGTGTGTAGGGAAGTACTACACATCCAATTTGTCCGAGACTGGAGGCCACCCCTAAGATGATTAGAGATAGGTCCCTAAATCATGATTGCATGTGTTTGCATTAGCATGGCCCCTATAGTGGGGCCACTTACTGAGTATTCTTTGAAATACTCAGGCCGTATGTCACATCATTTTTCAGGTAAAGGCAGGGCGCACATGTACGGAGGACGGCGGCATCGCGAGCAGAGACTGTGGCACGTGCATAGGGTAGATTCATATTTAAATTTCTAGTCTTAAGTTAGAATAAGTTCTTTTGCATTTCATTGTTTTAAATTATTTTGTATTTGTTTTTGTTTTCTCTAAATTTCAGTATTTCATATTTAAACACGTAAGACCATGACTGTGTTTTCCAGAGAAGAAGTTGTTTTAAACGTTTTTTTTTTAAGTTTACATTATCAATTATATTCATGTAAGAGTTATATTTCCGCATTATAGATAAGCATGAGACGTTAGTAGCAACTCTGAGTATGTGGAAATTTAGGGTCGTTACACTTCTCCACTATCCTCCGGCCTTAGAACGGGATTGTGGAATCCGGTGAGTGACTAAACTTGGGAGGGATTTTGTATATGTGAAGGGAGTGTTTGTGAAAGGTTTTTCTCAAGGTTTTTCACCAAGGAGGAAGACCTTCCATGTATCATGATCACTCTATTTAAAGAGTCATGTTTGCATGTTCATGCAAATTTGAGATCATCAAATTTTGACACTTAAAATTCCACTCAAATGTTTGGGATTATATGGCAAGCATACATGTTTGAGTTCAGCAAATTTTGACACTCAAACTTTCACTCAAACTTGTGGGGTTTATTTGGCAAGCATGCTAAGTTTGGTTAAACCAAATTTTGACTATCTCAAAATTCCACTAACATGGATTTTTCCATTAAATAAAGTCAATATTTTGACTTTCTTCATTTTTAATTCAACAATTAATTTGAATAATGAATTTCAAATTAAAGTAACATTAAATGATTAATTAAACTATTTAATATAATTCAAATGTCAATCCCAATCAATTCCGACACATAATTGATTAAGATATTTAAATCTTATTTAAATATCTCAGATTCTCTCTTTTTGTTTAATTCGTAAATAAAACAAAAATGCGGTTAAATATATCGTATATATGTAGTGCATATTCCCTAATTTGAATACTGTTCTATGATTTAGTCCGATATGAGCTAGCAAAGGGACCTAATGGACCTATAGATCATGGGCTCCAACGATCCAAGATTAACTGGTTAAACTCATTAACCAACATTCGTTAACTACTAGGACACTCCACTATAGCCTAGTAGTTGCACTCCCCTCACTATAGATATATTTCTGTCCATTTTATATAACCATGATTAGTAAGTCTTCCCCTCACTATAGATATATTTCTGTCCATTTGATATAACCATGATTAGTAAGTCGATCCTTCACAGGTTGTTCGTAACTAGAGTTGGTTCAATTTACCGTTTTACCCCTAAAGTTACTTCTTGTTCCTTATGTCTCACTGATCCTCTAATGAACAATCGGTTTGTGGTCCAACCAGTAAACCGAATCCCTCTCAGGCTAATGAGAGGGTGGGGCCCCTTGTTCAAGACCTGGAGTCAGTGCTTAAAGGAACTACCTCTCTTCTATCCTTAAAAGTGGGTAGGAGAGAATTCCATCTTGCACCCCACGTCCCCAGCCATTCACCCAGTCTTACCCCTGAAATGGGAGGCCTATTGAGTCAGCGAACTAGAGCCACTCTCACCCATGCAAATCTAAGGATAATTTCGAATAAACAGGAGTTCATGGTTAGTTCAGGATTAAAACCGAGTTACCTAGGTTATCGAATGAAAAGAAAATCAGTCTCATCAGTAAACGACATTATAAAGTGAGAGTGGTTTTCTTCATGGTCCAATCTTATGCAATACTCATTGCATAGGATGCCCCCACTCACATGTCTCCACATGTACAATTTAGTGATCACATTGTTTATATTATATACAAAAGTGGGCCGCATCCATAGTGTCCCCAGAATAAGGTACTCAACTTTATCCTTATTGTGAATGTTTGCTGAATCACCACACCTAAATGGGGTGAGAGTTCTCTTATTTATAATCATTTTCAGGATACAGAAATATGGTAAATTACAAATATTATGGAAATAGTAATAAAAGGAAAGAATAATAAATGAATGCAATATATTTGCCTTTAATAAGAGGGCAAATATGGTAACCCGTAATGTAAGGCAAATATCTAGATATTTGCCTTATAGTGAACGGTCAACTATCCTTAACACCCCCCCCGCAAGCTAAGCGTCGGATTTGAACGAACGTAAAGCTTGGATCTGAAAAATTCAAAGAGAGGTCGAGAAATACTCTTTGTGAAGATGTCAGCAACTTGGAGATGAGAGGGTACATATTGTGTGCGAAGTTTGCCAGCGATAACAAGTTCTCGAAGGAAATGATAATCTAGTTCAACATGTTTGGCCCGCTTGTGAGAAACGGGATTAGAGCTAAAAAAAAATAGCACTTTTGTTGTCACATAAGAGTAAGGGCTGCTTTGAAATAGGGACCTTGAGGTCATGCAAAAGATGCATAACCCAAAGAAGTTCAGCAGCGGTTGTGGCAAGAGCACGATACTCAGATTCACAGCTGGAGCGTGAGACAGTAGGTTACTTTTTGGCACTCCAAGAAACCAGATTGTTACCAAGATAAATAGAATAGCCGGATGTAGAACGACGAGTATCGGGACAACCAGCCCAGTCAGCATCTGAATAAGCGACTAGCGTACTAGGAACAGTGGATGGACGAAAGGTAAGACCAAAGTGGAGTGTTCCTTTGACATAGCGAAGAATACGTTTGACAGCAAGAAAGTGATCTGCAATAGGGACATGCAAGAATTGACTGACAGAATTGACAGCATAGGCAATATCTAGACGCGTAATAGTCAAGTACTGCATGCAAGAATTGACTGACAGAATTGACAGCATAGGCAATATCTAGACGCGTAATAGTCAAGTACTGAAGGGCGCCAACAAGAGATCTGTAGAGAGTAGGATCAGAGAAAGGAGAACCATCAGCAGTTAGGTGTTGAGAAACAACCATGAGAGTGTGAACTGGTTTGCTATCGAGCAACTGAGCACGAGTAAGAATATCTCGAGCATATTTTAACTGACTAATAAAGAGACCATCAGAAGTGGGTGAAGTTTCAAGACCAAGAAAGTAACTAAGAGAACTCAAATCTTTGGTAGCAAACTCAGAATGAAGCTTGCGAGTAAAGCTGTCAATAAGAGATGAGTTGTTGCCGGTAACAATAATGTCATCAACATAAAGAAGCAAATAGATAATGTTAGATTGCTGATG
>NW_019268582.1:711860-712402 GCF_002738365.1 Cucurbita moschata | reverse complement strand
TCATAATGTGGAGTGTAGCCATAAAGGAGTTCAAAGGGTGACTTACCTCCAAGAAGTGGAGTAGGCAACCGGTTGATAATATAAGCTGCAGTGCTGAAGGCGTCAACCCAAAAACGAGAAGAAAGATGAGAGTGAAAGAGAAGGGCCAAGCCAGTCTCAGTCACATGACGATGTTTTCTCTCAGCACGACCATTTTGAGCAGGTGTATATGGACAAGAGAGTTGATGGTGGATGCCAGAATTACGTAAATGAGTTTTGAAACAAGTACTAGTAAATTCGGTACCACCATCGCTTTGAAATACCTTGATACGAGAAGAATATTGATTTTTCACAAATTTTTGAAATTGAAGAAAAATATCAAAAAAATCAGATTTAAATTTTAAAGGGTAAAACCAAGTGAATCGAGAATAATCATCAATAAAAATAACATAATAAAGGAAACCCGAATTTGATTTGACGGGAGAAGGACCCCAAAGATCACAATGAATAAGATCTAACACATGAGACGACCTACGTTCATTGCGGGAATAAGGCAATCGATG
>NW_019268582.1:682303-711774 GCF_002738365.1 Cucurbita moschata | reverse complement strand
TAACAATAATGTCATCAACATAAAGAAGCAAATAGATAATGTTAGATTGCTGATGAAAGACAAAAAGGGACGTGTCAGCGCGACTGCAAGAAAACCCAAGTGTGAGAAGAAATGAGCTAAAACGCTGAAACCAAGCACGAGGAGCTTGCTTTAAACCATAGAGGGCTTTCTTTAATAGACAAACATGAGTGGGAAATCGAGGATCAATATACCCAGGAGGTTGTTCCATATGAACACGTTCAATAAGAGTTCCATTGAGAAAAGCATTCTTGACATCAAGTTGTCGAAGAGGCCATTTATTTGTGACTGCAATAGAAAGCACAACACGGACAGTGGTAGCTTTGACAACCGGACTGAAAGTGTTAGTGTAGTCAAGACCAGGAACCTGAGTATAACATTTGGCAACAAGACGAGCCTTGAAACGCTCGACAGATCCATCAGGCAAATATTTAATACGAAACACTCATTTAGAGCCCACGATGTTGGTGTTAGCAGGGCGAGGAACCAAAGTCCAAGTATCATTTTGTTGTAATGCTCGAATTTCTTCATCCATGGCAGCCACCCAAGCAGGATTCTTAGCCCCAGATTTGAATCCTTTTGGCTCAGTGGATGCAAGAAGAGCAGAAAGAAGTCCAGATGAGCCCAAAATACCAAGATTTGCTGGATGACGAGTCTTGAATATACCAGCTTTGGCTCGTGTGATCATAGGATGAGTGCCCAAAGAAGAGAAATCAACAAGAGGTTCAATAGAGGTCGAATTAGAAGTCGAGGGTGGCAAAGTGGAACCTGCAAGAGAAGTATCAACCTGCACAGACTCATCTACAAGGTCAGAACAAATATCACACGGGGATGAACTGGATCGAGGAGTTTGCGGTGATGAAGTGGTAGGGGGGGATGAATCAATATGATGAAAATGTGGTTCTAAGAAATTTGAAATAGGAATAGAGGAAAGAGGTTGGGTCTGGGAGCTAGGGATAGCAGGAAAGTGGGTTTCATCAAATTGAGCATGACAGGTGATATATAGCTTAGTGGTGGCCGGATCAAGACAGCGAAACCCTTTATGAGCAGGACTATAACCCAAAAAAATACAAGGAATGTTGCGGGGAGAAAGCTTGTTAGGCATATAATCACGCAAATAAGGATAAACACGACAACCAAAGGGATGAAAATTGTCATAATGTAGAGTGTAGCCATAAAGGAGTTCAAAGGGTGACTTACCTCCAAGAAGTGGAGTAGGCAACCGGTTGATAATATAAGCTGCAGTGCTGAAGGCGTCAACCCAAAAACGAGAAGAAAGATGAGAGTGAAAGAGAAGGGCCAAGCCAGTCTCAGTCACATGACGATGTTTTCTCTCAGCACGACCATTTTGAGCAGGTGTATATGGACAAGAGAGTTGATGGTGGATGCCAGAATTACGTAAATGAGTTTTGAAACAAGTACTAGTAAATTCGGTACCACCATCGCTTTGAAATACCTTGATACGAGAAGAATATTGATTTTCCACAAATTTTTGAAATTGAAGAAAAATATCAAAAAAATCAGATTTAAATTTTAAAGGGTAAAACCAAGTGAATCGAGAATAATCATCAATAAAAATAACATAATAAAGGAAACCCGAATTTGATTTGACGGGAGAAGGACCCCAAAGATCACAATTAATAAGATCTAACACATGAGGCAACCTACGTTCATTGCGGGAATAAGGCAATCGATGACTTTTCGCAAGCTGACAGGTATTACATAATGATGGAGAAGGCAATAAAGACGTAAGAGAAAGATGGCCTTTTTTATTTAAAAAAGAAATAACAGAATGATTCACATGACCTAGACGAGCATGCCATAAATCATACGAAGCACGTAAAGATTTGTTTCTAAGGGCTGAAATAAAAGCAGAGTTGCCGCGCTCCAGCACATATAGCCCTCCATCTCTTTTACCGGTTGCCAACACCCTTCCTGTTTGACGATTCTGGATAGTAATAAGATTATTAGTAAATGTAACGGAGAGAGGAAAATCAGACGTTAATTTACTTATGGAAAGAAGATTTTTAGTGAGGTGAGGGACAACCAAGACATCTAACAAGTGAATATTTGGAACAGGAGAAAGAGTACCGGTGTGGGTAATGGGTAGGGATGCACCGTTTTCTACAATCACAGAGTCCTTACCCGTGTAATTTTTAGACTGATCCAAAATAGATGGGTCGGCAGTCATATGGGCCGAAGCTCCAGTGTCCAGAAACCAATCAGCAGTATCGGGTCCAGCAATAGAACATGACGTGTTAAAGGCTTCAGCAAGGTGAGCATGAGAAGAATCAGGTCGAACATACCGTTGGTTGCAGCGGTCAGCATAATGGCCCTCTTTGCGGCATATTTGGCAGTGAGGTGGTCGACGACCTTGACTTGAGTGGGTTCGTCCTCGATTAGAAGAGTTGTTTTTGTGAGAATAAAAACGACCTCGCTGGTTGGTAAAGGAAGCAGGGTGGCTTCCATGGGTGCGACCACGATTAGTGACTGTGAATGCTGTAGGAGTGGAGTTAGAGGACTCAAGGGAGAGCTGAAACAACTCAAAACTTTCAGCTTTAAAGACTAAATCTGCAAAACAGGGGATAGAGGTAAGAGCCATCTGAGCAGTAGAAAAAGCTGAAAATTCGGTGCCGAGTCCACGAAGGAACCAGTGCACTTTATCAATGTCCTCGACCAGTCTGCCAATGACATGAAGTTGGTCACAAATTTTTTTGAAGGCACGGACATACTCAGCAACAGGTTTGGTGCCACGTTTCATCAACTGCAAGTCATCCTTGAGTCTCAGTTCACGAGCTTTCGACTGATGGCTGAACGTAGTTTCCAACGCAAGCCAAACATCACGTGCAGTAGGGAGACCAACGACAACAACCATGGCTTCCTCAGTGAGAGAGGAGAGCAGGAGACAGAGAAGTCGTTGATCGACTGCTCTCCATGCCAAATATTTGGGGTTGAGTGTTGAAGAGGTTTCTGGTTCAAAGCGAGGTGGTGGAACCATAGTTCCATCGACATAGCCCAGCATGTCTTGACTCTCAAGGAGAGGGAGAAGTTGGCTTTTCCAAAGAAGATAATTGGAGGAAGAAAGTTTGATGGTGATCATATGGATTAGAGTATTGAAAGGAAGGAGATGATAAGAAGATTCGGAAGCCATAAAGAAGAAAGGATCAGGTTGTTAAACCGAAAGGGCTCTGATACCATGTGAATGTTTGCTGAATCACCACACCTAAATGGGGGTGAGAGTTCTCTTATTTATAATCATTTTCAGGATACAGAAATATGGTAAATTACAAATATTATGGAAATAGTAATAAAAGGAAAGAATAATAAATGAATGCAATATATTTGCCTTTAATAAGAGGGCAAATATGGTAACGCGTAATGTAAGGCAAATATCTAGATATTTGCCTTATAGTGAACGGTCAACTATCCTTAACACTTATACTATAGATCATTTTGACTATATATACTTGAACTTGATCCACTCTTATGTCTCTACATATAGTTCAAGTAATCATACTATAGTCAGAGTGTTCTTAGTTTATTGGATTTAGATTAATGATCGTAAAGTTCACTTTATTCAATAACAATCTTTACTCAATAAACAACAATAATAACTTTATTGAAAATAGAATATGTTTTTGTTTACGAACTATGAGTTTTAGGACATAAAACCCAACATGGGCTTTGGCCGTCATCTTAATCCGCATTGATCCATGCCCCATGTCAATTGACGGACTGACTTATCACCTTTTCACATATGACTGGGGCACATTGTTGGCCCCAATCTGCTTCCCTCCCGACAATTTAGTGCGCTATTTGACTCTCTTCTCATATTATTTTTGATCTTTTCCTTGTAGTACTTGTTTGCTATCGGCCTCTCACCCATATTTAGCTTTGGATAGAATTTACCGCCGAATTGAGGTTGCATTCCCAAACAACCCGACTCGTTGACAGTGCCTCGTAGTACGATAGGCCGTGCGCAACAGGGCTCTCACCCTCTCTAGCACCCCCTTCCAAGGGACTTATGCCTGGTTTGTCGTTGAGGACGCTTCTCAGACAATAATTCGGACGCCGAGGGCGTTTGGTTCTCAAGCTGGACTCTTCCCGATTCATTTGTCGTTACTATGGGAATCCTTGTAAGTTTCTTTTCTTCCGCTTATTGATATGCTTAAACTCAACAGGTAGTCTTGCCTGACTAGGAATTGCATCGAGAGCATCGTCTTTGGGGATAATGTTCAAAAGGTCAACATAAGAATCCTCCATCACTCACAAGGAGTGAGGCACACGAGCTGCGGTGGAGACACAGTGCCGAGGTTGGATCAAACACCGTAGTGTCACGACAATAGATGTCAAGAACTCAATTTTAAGTTATCCACACAACGGTGCGCATGGAAGGCAAACATGTGCCATTACGAGTGCAGCGAACCCAAGTGAATGTTGCATGTGAGGGCAGCGATGCGTGACGTTCTTCGTAAATGCGAGAGCTGAGACTCGGTTATTGATATGCTTGTATTCAAAGACTCGGTGGTTCACGAGATCCTCCAATGCACACCAAGTATCGCATTTCGCTACGTTCTTCGTCGATGCGAGATCTGAGATATCTATTACTAAGAGGCGTTATAAATAATATAACAAGAATGTTTGCCCCTCGTACACCGAGACTGGGGCAAGGGACAAGCGACTTGCGCTAGGTTTGGTTTAGGCATCGGAGGGGGGCATGAATGCTCCACCCAACAAAAAAAGTTTGTAAATGCGGTCACGGGTCGTTTGATGTTTAGGCATCAACAATAATCCTTCTGCAGGTTCACCTATAGAAACCTTGTTACGACTTCTCCTTCCTCTAAATGATAAGGTTCAGTGGACTTCTCACGATGTCGCGGGCAGCGAACCTCCCACGTCACAACGATCTAAATACTTCACCAGACTATTCAATTAGCAGGAGAGACAAACGGTGTGTACAAAGGGCAGAGACATAGTCAACGTGAGCTTATGACTCACGCTTACTAGGATTTCCTTGTTGACGACCATAGTCTAGAAGCTGGTCGCGGAGGGATTCCTCCGCATAGCTAGTTAGCAGGTTGAGGTCTCATTTGTTAACGGAATTAACTAGACAAATCACTTCACCAACTAAGAACGACCATGCACCACCACCATAGAATCAAGAAAGAGTTCTCAGTCTGTCAATCCTTACTATGTCGGGACTTGGTAAGTTTCTCCATGTTGAGTCAAATTAAGCGGCGAGCTTTAATCCTAGTGGTGGCATTCTGTCAATTCCTTTAAGTTTTAGCCTTGCGACCATACTCCCCCAAAACCTAAAAACTTTGATTTCTCATAAGGTGTTGGCGGAGTCCTTATAGCAAAATCCTCCAATCCCTGGTCGACATCGTTTATGATTGAGACTAGGACGGTATCTGATCGTCTTCAAGCCTCAAGCTTTCGTATTTTATTAATGAAAACATGCTTGGCAAATGCTTTCGCAGTTTTTCGTCTTTCATAAATAAAAGAATTTCACCTAAAGGCCAACAGAAATACGAATGTCCCTGACGGTCTCTCATTACTTCAATCCTAAAGGCCAATAGCATAAGATCGAAATCCTATGATGTTATCCCAAACTATTGTATTCAGAGCGTAGAATTATTTTGAGCACTCTAATTTTTTCAAAGCAACAACGCTGGAGGCTTGACCCAGTCAGTTAAAGCCAGGAGCATGTCGTCGGCAGAAGGGACGAGCCAACCGATGCTCACCATAGACGGGCCGATCGACCCAACCCAAGGTCAAACTACGAGCTTTTTATCTGCAACAACTTGGACCCAAACAACCAAATCACTACTCATGCGCCGTACGCTAAAACGAGAATAGGCGACTAACAACTATTCTCACTCATCACAAGGGAAGGTGAAAAATCATCATGCGGAGCCAAGCCCAAAACGTCGTGCACAATCAAACAATTGTCTCTTCGTTTAATAGGGAGAATTCATAAGATCTTTGACATATAAAAACAATTCTCAAACAATTGTCTATCATAATGCTGCTACGACGGTCGCTATTCCTAACCAGATGTCCGACATCAACAGCTACCAGAGAATGCTTGCCCGACAAAAAAAGGGCCCAGGAGGTGTGCGAATTAACTAGTGGGTTCATACTCGCACGTGTGAACTGTGTGTAGAACAATAATTACACATCCAATTAGCCTGTTTAGGATAACCACCTAAGAAATATAGACTGTTCTGATAGATCTCACTCATGATTGTGTGTGTTTGCATCTAACCTCAATAGTGAGGTCACTTACTAAATATTTCTTAAAATACTCAAGTCACGTGCTACTTCTATTTCAGGTAAAAGCAAGACATCTCTGCACTGCTGATGACGATATCGTAATTCGAGACCATGAGACACACAGAGTAATTGTACTTATTTTCTTAGACTTAGGTTAGAATATGATGTTTTTAATTTTAACACTTATTTATTTCATTGTATCATTTTAAAGATGTTTTCGAACACGTAAGTCCATGATAGTGTTTTTAAATGAAGTTTATGTTTTATGATAAATTTTAAACGCTTATTTCCGTACAAAATGATTACAATAGTTTGATCTTAGGTGTAAGTTGAATTCCCTCAACAATAAGACCACCCCTCAAATGTTGGCTCTCAACTTCTTTCAAACACATCTCCACAACTCCATCTTCCAAATCATTAACATAAAACTCTCCTAACTCAATCTCGACCCAATCGTCGATGCCTTCCTCTCGGTCATCGCCTCCATTAACGATAACCCGACTTTTGTTCGACCCTCGACCATCGTTGTTCAAATACACTTTTCTTTTAGACAGGACCGTGTCGAGTTGAACCGAGGCTAGAGATGGATGTGTGTCTAAGCCATAAGCTCTGTCTGCAAACTTCACCAAAAGATAGACCGAGTAAAGCGTCTTGGGGGAAAGCAATTTGGCGTTGAATAAGCCTTTTATTTCTAACCACCATATGGTTCTCAATTCTGCAACTTCTTCAAACCTGCTTTCACAATTTATTTTTAATTTTATGTTTTTTTTTTAAATATTAAGAAAAATGTGAGAGGTCAAAGAGACAGATAAGACCTTGACTTTAGGAAGGGTTGACTATTCCAAGACCAATATAGAGGATTGTTTGACCATTGGATTTGAAGTTCCCTTGCTCCTAAAATATAACATTTCTTAGCTGTCTCTTTATCTAAATAAAACATCTGCATTTACAAAATAAAAACATTTCTCATCGATCATATTAACAAATGAATCGAACATGTTTTTTTTTTTTTTTTGTGTGTACCTTCGTACCTCCATCCATATGATGGAGACGACATAACTTGAAGTATAACTCCTTTTTCGTACGATAAATCACTGGAGTATCTAATCTCGATAAAACTTCTGCACAATCAAATGGGAGAAAATTATCCCATACCACATCTGAATCAACCATCGAGCGTATTGTCTCTGAGATGATTGATAGCTGACATGCTTCCCGAGCGGAGGCGAACGAGAGGATGTGTGCAAAACAATCTTGAGGCATGAGATCTAAATTCATTGTTGAAGAAAGCAAAGAGAAAAGGGGTGGAGATTTCTGGTTTTTTTTTTTTCGAAGTTTGAATGGTAAGATCCAATGGTTCTAATATTTGTATTATTGTGTGTTGGAAAAAACGGTCGTGATGTCGTTAAGATGACCACATTTTGATGTCTGTTTCTTTAAGGAACATGACAACATCAATAGCATGGATGAGGACATCCAACTCTTAGGGGCAAAAATGGAATTTTGATGTCTATTTCTCACTTTTTGGTATAATCGTCCAAGCCCATTGCTAGAAGTTATTGTCGTTTTTGGGGTTTCCCTTTCAAACGCGTCTGTTAAGGAGAGGTTTCTACAGGATGTTTCGTTCTCCTCCCCAACTGATAGGGATCTCACAATCCACCCCCTTCGAGGCCCAACATTCTCGTTGACACTCTTTCCCTTCTCCAATCGATGTGGGACCCTCCAATTCACTCCTCTTTGAAGCTCAGCGTCCTTGCTGACACACCGCCTCGTGTCCACCCTCTTCAGGGCTCAACCTCTTTGCTGACACATCGCATGACGTCTAGCTCTGATACCATTTGTAATAGTTCAAACAAAGCTAGCAAATATTGTCCTCTTTGGAGTTTCCCTTTCGAACTTCTCCCAAAGTTTTTAAAACGCGTATACAAGAGAGAGGTTTCCACACCCTTATAAACGTAGGATGTTAGCGTTAAATTAGCATCATAGCTTAAATTGATGAACCGACATTTTTCCTTTGCTCAAAAGCATATGCTAGATGATAGTTTATTTCAATGATTATATCAACCCATTTTCCTAGACCGGCATTAAATAGGATTGTTGTAACATGCATGCTAGAAAGACCACATAAGTCAGCATATGCAAACATAAACATAGACAACGAGGACGTTCTTGCCTTTATCTAATTTTTTTTTTTAAATGAGTATTATAAATACTTAGTAATTCACGACCAGATCAACGTATACAAACATTGGCAATCGAGTTTATGCAACTTTTTTTAGTGGGATCTAAAATTTATCTTCAAAAACTTTATATCTTTTCCTTTATGGCTATAGGCAAGAAATTAACTATTTTTTTTTTCTTCAAATTATTCGGTACAGAAGTTTTTATCGAGATTTATGTCATAAAATCTCGTAATTTATGATTTAATTTTTAATAATAATTTTATTTATTTAATTTACTAGTTAACATTATTTATTATTGGAAAAATCTAAGATTTTAATGTAATTAAAAATAATTGTGTTCAAATAATTATTTTAAAAATGTTAAAACACAGATAATTAAATCGAACGTTAAAAAGAAAAAAAGAAAAAGAAAAAAGATATATATATATATATAAAAGGCTGAAATACTTGTGGGCTTTATTTGATTTTCAATGAACCCTAATATTGGGCCCATTTATTCTAAGCCCAAACTCGACAAATTCTCCTAAAACCCTAATCCATGGTCTTTCCCGACTAGAACGGCCGCTTCTTCACTTTGCTCTCGCAGGTAATCTTTCTTCATTTCTCCTCCGTCATCGAATATCTGTTCTTCTTCCTCGGTATATCTTTGATCTCTTGTAATTTAAATTAGTTGATTTTCAAATTTTCATATTTTTGGGTTTTTTTTTTGTCAACTGAACAACGCTGAAGTCCGGGAATTATTTTCTTAAGGTTCCTCAGATAATTAGTCGTTAGGTTTGAGATCGTTTGGCTTGCTATTTCGATACATTTTTGTAGATCTGCGAGTTCCATGCCTTGTAACTATTAGTTTAGTGAGAACATGGGGTTTCTTCCTTATAAATAGTAGGTTTTGATTGTTTAGATTTCGATTTAATCGACCTCCAGGAACCAATATGCTATATAGCATTTGTGCGCTGCGCTTGCTAGAATATTTTTTAAGGCGTTTTAGAATCAGAATTTACTTTTCAAGCCGAGGGACCAATTTGTTGTTATTTTTGTGTATTATTCTTATGTGTGGAATGAATGTAATGGTTCTGTGAATAGAATAAAGCGAAGTAGTTCGAGTGGATGAATCCTTAACTTTTTGTAGTGGAAGTACCGGTCTAAATTTATTGCAATGATTGATAATTTCCGATATCTATCTATTTTTTTCTCCATTATTTGTGTTTTTATATCTAAAATTTTGGCACACGGATGAGAAATTTAGCTATCGTACGTTCGTTTGAATATCATAGATGTGGTGAATACTTGAGAGTCCCACGCAATGAATTTCCCTTTTATTCAGTTTAAATTCCAATGTTGAATTAAATTCTCTTTAATTTTGTTCGTTTGGATTATGGGTTGATAATGGTTCTTCATGGGTCAGGTAATTAGTTGTAGGGGTGCAGTCGTTGGCTGATTCTTGAATATCCAAGATGGTAAGTGTTTCTTACTTGGGAAGTGATTTTTTATTTTTAATTTCTTCTGGTAATTTGTTTAGTTACCCAGATTGATTTCGATTTGGGAGGTTGTGTTTTGTGATGCGAGTTTCCTTTAATGTGCACAGCCGTCTCACAAGACCTTTAGAATCAAGAAGAAGTTGGCCAAGAAGATGAGACAGAACAGGCCCATTCCTCACTGGATCCGCTTGAGGACCGACAATACCATCAGGTCTTAATCTCTTCTATTTTAGTTTTCATTCGTAATTTCATCATTTCTATTCTTATCAGTTTTAAATGTAACACCGCATTTTGATGTGTTCTTCAGGTATAATGCGAAACGAAGGCACTGGCGCCGCACCAAGCTTGGATTTTGAGGTGTTCCTCTTGTGATTTGCTCTTCATCCTGTTTTGAACCTATTTAAGTGTTATGATGTTAGTTGTGGAGAAGACGAAGGATAGATGTTTGAATCTTTTTGCGTCTCAATTTAAGAACTTATGGAATAGAAAATCATGTAGTCTTTAGGCTGGCATCTATCTATGTTCAATCTATATCTGGAGTAATTTCAATTCTTAAGATAAATCTCGTGTTCATTTTGTTTAATTTCTATCACAGTTCATTTCTGGTACCCCAGTTTGGAATTTTATTCTGATCTTAATTGCTCAAATATTCATGTGGATGAGCTGAGCTGAGCTGAGATGAGCTGGGTGTCTACATTTCTGTTGCTTTACAAATTGTTCTTCCGATTCATGTATTTTTCTTAGTAAAGCTATTTGTAAGTGTTTTCTAAAACTATGTAATTGGTGTTAATTTTTGTAACTGTCGTAAATTTTGTTTTAAATAGGGTTTTGTTAAAACTATTTGTAATTTGTATGGTGAAAATTAATATATAAATTCCTACAAAATGGGTACACTTAACTAAATCTACCCTTCTTTTTTACACTCTCACAACCATAAATATCAACACATAATTTCTACAATAACCACAATCAATTCTCTAAATAACCTGTAAACTTTTCAGAAATTTAAAATATCTAATAAACTTTAAATTTATTTTCTTGTCTCATAAATTCATAATTTTTAAAATCATCTGATTAGTTAGAAATAAGATTAAAAGAAATCAATAAATTTAATTACCGATTCTATTGTATACAGTAAAAAAGTCATTGAAGCATTGAACATCGAGAAAAAACAAATAAGACAATTTTTTTTTTTTTTTTTTTTTTTTAATTTTACAAAATGTATGGGTTTTTAAATGGGCTTTCCGTTATTATTAGGCCCATTTGGTTGAAGCCCAAAATCAAAATGACTCCTAAACCCTAATTTGAGTCTTTCCCCTTAGCCACGGCCACTACATCACTTCTCTCTCTGAGGTAATATTCTTTTCCTCACCACCTCCGTCGTCGATTATCTCCTCTTCTTCCGGTACGCCTTCAATTTATCCTTCTCCATCTTCCTCTGTACTTTTCGTCAATCGAGTTAAGTTATTAGGCCCATTTGGAACGCCTTCATTTTTTTTTGAATTTTTTTTGAATTTTTTTGAATTTTTTTGAATTTTTTTGAATTTTTTTGAATCTGAAGATTACAATCATACGGTTCCTCGGGTATGTTCGATATTCTTCGGCGTATAATTTCATGTAACGGGTTATGTTTTTGTGGATCTGCAAGGTGTATGTTTTTGGTATATTTTTTCTAGAATGGTTTTGGGAGTTATTAGGTTAGCGAGAACTTGGATTTCGCCCCTTGAAACGACTACCTTCCTTCCAATTTTTCCCAGAGATCGACCTTCAATACGATTGTTGTGGATATGTGCTACTACGCATTTGTGCCCTCGCTCGAAATTTTCGAAGGCGTTTTGGAATCTTCTCTCTTTTGGGTCGAGGGAGGGTTATCGATTTTGATGTATATATTTCCTTACGGGTGAATTTGTTACTAATTGAAGTATTATGCTTATGTGAGCGGAATAATAACCACTTTCTTGCCTGTATTATACGCGTACCAGTCTAAGTTTACTACATTGATAAGTAATTTTTGTATTCTTTAAATTCTTTTGTCAATACTATGCGTTTCTGAATCTATAGTTTTGGCCTGTGGTTGGATTGAAAAATTTATTTTAATGTCATAGATGAGGTGAATTCATCGAGAACTCCCCCCCCCCCCACAAAATAAAATTCTTATACATTAACAGAATTTCTATCATTCTGTTATTCATTATCCACTTTGATGTTGTATTAGTAATGCTCATTCACTTCCGTCGTTTGTTTTTTATATTCACACTGGTTCTTCATGTGTTGCTCAGGTCATTTGACGTTGCATGCTGTCCTTGAGTGAGCTAAATATTTGATCGACCCATGGCTTCTTTTGTCAAGCCAGAGAATGCTTTAAAACGAGCTGAAGGTGAACGGACATAAAATTCTCTTTTGGGTTTTCTGTAGATTGCATTGTTTTTTAAAGTATACCACGACTTTTAGGGTGTACTTCGTTTTTGCAGTATGTATGTCCCTTTTGATGAATTCTGAATGCTCAATGAATTTTTTTCATCCGTTGTTTGTTGGAAAGTTGGTTCGGTGTACATGTTCTGAGTGACATATACAATATATGTATTTTTCATGTATGAACGCCTGTGGATTAAGTAAATTAAATTTCGGAAGTTTCCTCTTGAAAATTGTAATGTGGTAATCTTCATGCCATACTGTTATTACTTTTGAGTTTGATAACTTGTGGAAGTTGTTTCGTTATAGGCCTATGATGTACGAACACTATAATTTAGACAACATGTTTATGGTTTGCATTATTTAACATGTAATTGGTTCTTCCATTTTATAACCATGTAATTTGGTTCTTCAATTGTTTTTGTGTGTCTTATCTATTCATTTCCTTTTCTTATATTATAGTGTGTATAACAAAATTCTAGATATACAAAATGTCATTTTTCCTTTGTTGTGAATTGTGCTTCTTGCCCCCGAGTTTCCTGTATATGTTTCTAGTCTACCACTGACGTTGTATTCACCCTACTTTGAAATGAATGCTGTGTTTACTGGTTTTTTGGGAAATGAAAGGTCGCTAGCATTAATATATTTTTTCTCCTTACATTTATCCAGAGCTGATAAATGTTGGCCAGAAGCAGGATGCCTTGCAAGCTCTTCATGATCTTATAACTTCAAAGAAATATAGAGCATGGCAGAAACCTCTTGAAAGGATTATGTTTAAGTATGTTGAGCTTTGTGTGGACATGAGGAAAGGAAGGTTTGCAAAGGATGGTTTGATTCAGTACCGTATTGTTTGCCAGCAAGTCAATGTTACTTCTTTAGAGGAAGTAATCAAGCACTTTATGCATCTTTCCACTGAGAAGGCAGAGCAGGCTCGTAGTCAAGCTCAAGCATTAGAAGAAGCTCTTGATGTTGATGACTTGGAAGCCGATAAAAGGCCAGAAGATCTGATGCTTAGTTATGTCAGTGGGGAGAAAGGAAAGGACAGATCTGACCGCGAACTTGTTACCCCTTGGTTTAAATTTCTATGGGAGACATATCGAACAGTTCTTGAGATACTAAGGAATAACTCAAAGTTGGAAGCACTTTATGCGGTAGGCCATACCTTAATTGTCAGCTATTTGGTGTATGAGTTAATTTTTCAGTTTATATCTACTGATAAATGATAAGGGTGTGGGGGTGGTTGTTGAAATCTTGTCAAATTTTAATTTCGCTTGCTAATTGTTCTGATGGTTGTAGGATTTAAGAAAGCTTCTTTGCATCTGTACCTGGGAGATATGTTTAGGTTTTTTTTTGGAACTATTTTGCCATAAGTATTTGATTTTTTAGCGGTAATATGTAGGCTATGAATTAATTAGTTAATGTTATGAAGATTGAGGAATGGAGTGTTGAACCTTGTTGGGCATGTTGGCTTTTCATAGGATTACTTTCACAATTTCATTTTTTACTTATAATTTTTCAAAGAGGAGGAAACAAGATTTTGTGCCTTGCTCAGATTGGACATTAATTTTATAAGGATCTGATTTTTTTTATTGTCCTTGATGTGTTCTGTGCTCTTTATAGACTGGATGAACCAGGTTGGATTTTGTACCAAGATCTAATATTTCTTCTGGCATTTTTCATTTGTAGATGACAGCTCATCGTGCCTTCCAGTTTTGTAAGCTGTACAAAAGAACAACAGAATTTCGCAGATTATGTGAAATTATCAGAAATCATCTTGCTAACCTCAACAAGTATAGAGACCAAAGAGATCGGCCTGACCTATCTGCTCCAGAGAGCTTGCAGTTGTACCTTGACACAAGATTTGAACAGCTGAAGGTTGCCACGGAGCTTGAACTCTGGCAGGTCTGAATTTTTCAGTTCTTTAATTTTTCTCCCTCATATAGAGGAAGTAATGTCTAGATTCCTACAATTCATATCTTGATTATCTTTTATGAATAATGCAATTCAAATGATTCCTTCTTACCATTATTTGCAGGAAGCTTTTCGTTCTGTGGAAGATATTCATGGTTTGATGTGTATGGTGAAGAAAACACCCAAGCCATCGTTGATGGTGGTTTACTACGTCAAATTAACAGAGATCTTCTGGATATCGGATAGTAATCTTTATCATGCCTATGCATGGCTTAAACTTTTCTCCCTTCAGAAGAGTTTCAACAAAAATCTAAGCCAGAAGGACCTACAGCTGATAGCATCATCTGTTGTGTTAGCAGCTCTTGCAGTGCCCCCCTATGACTCCAAGCATGGTGCATCACATTTAGAACTGGAACATGAGAAAGAGCGCAGTTTGAGGATGGCTAATCTCATAGGGTTCAGTTTAGACTCCAAACTTGAAAGTAGAGATGTGGTAATGCATTTGCTTAATTGGTTTTAACTTATTATTTTTCACAACCTGCATGTTGCCTTACTCTTCTCTGTTTCTGTTTTTTTTTTCCAGCTTTCGAGGGAAAATCTTCTCTCTGAACTGGTATGTTTGACTTGGTTGACTTGGACATTTTTGTTGTCTTTTCCCTTCTGCCTTCCAAATTTATGATACTTCGATTGCTTCACATTCTTTTGAATTGTTAAGCAGAAGATCTTTAATTTCTCTTTCTCACTTTTCCATATTTCTGACAACTTCAAGTATGTAGCCAATAACTTTTGTTCTCTTTTCTTAGTAGATTTGTGCTTTTGTTTAGGTGTCTAAAGGAGTCCTGAGCTGTGCAACTCAGGAAATTAAAGATCTTTATCATCTTTTGGAGCATGAGTTCTTCCCTCTCGATCTTGCATTAAAATTGCAACCGTTGTTCACAAAAATATCTAAGCTTGGAGGTAAGCTTTCATCAGCCTCATCTGTACCCGAATTGCAATTGTCTCAATATGTTCCAGCTCTTGAAAAACTTGCTACCCTGAGGCTACTTCAGCAGGTACTTATATATTTTATATATTATAAACTTCGCCAAGCCATTGCTTATATATAAAGAAAAACATTGTTTAATAACATTTAAATTAGAATGTACTGAAGTCTTTATTTATCTATGTTTTTCCAGGTCTCCCATGTGTACCAGACTATGAAAATTGAGAGTCTGTCGCAGATGATCCCATTTTTTGATTTTTCTGCCGTGGAGAAAATATTAGTTGACGCAGTTAAACAAAATTTCATCGCCATGAAAGTCGATCATTCAAGGAACATTGTCTTATTTGGAAATTTGGTATTTGAAATTTCTTTTCTTTTTTCTCCCTTCTCTGATATATACAAAAAAAAAAAAAAAAGACACTGAGATTTGAGCCATGTTAGATAATTTGATTTTACATCATAGTGTGACCCAATTGATTTTTTACTGCTGTTGAATTTTATGCATTGAGCCCTTCTGATTTTATCTCGGCTTTTTTATTTTTGTAAAGTTAATTTATGTTGAATTTAGAAGAATGACTAACTTGTTCTGTATATTTATAAAGGATTTAGGCAATGGTATTCTTCTCAGTATATAGTTAACTGATGTTTATAGCTTAATTTTTTATGAATCAATGTAGGGTATTGAATCAGAAGGGCTTCGGGACCACCTGACTGTGCTTGCTGAGTCCCTAAACAAAGTAAGAGCCATGATCTACCCTCCTGTAAAGAAAAGATCAAAAACAGGTGAAATATTGCCTGATTTAGCAGATATTGTTGATAAAGAGCACAAGAGGCTTCTTGCTCGGAAATCAATAATTGAGAAAAGGAAGGAAGAGCAGGAACGGCAACTTTTGGAAATGGTACCCTCATTACACTTTGAATTGCCTTATACATTGTTCTTTTGGGGGTTCATAAATTGTAAAAATTGTGATCAACTGTGTTTAGGAACGTGAGGAGGAATCAAGAAGGTTAAAATTACTAAAGATAACTGAAGAGGCTGAGCAGAAGCGTCTTGCTGCAGAATATGAACAAAGGAAAAGTCAACGGCTTCGTAGGGAAATGGAAGAGCGAGAACTTGAAGAAGCACAGGCATTACTCCAGGAAGCTGAAAAGCGTGTTGGTAAAAAGAAGGGAAGCAGGAAGCCGGTTCTTGATTCCGTGAGTTTTGTTTGTTACTTGTTTTCTTATTGTTGATAGATGTATATTCGATAAATAACATGTGAGTATGTCTCCAGGAAAAGTTGACTAAACAAACCTTAATGCAATTGGCCCTTACTGAACAATTAAGGGAGAGGCAGGAAATGGAAAAGAAATTGCAGAAGCTTTCCAAAACTATGGATTATCTAGAAAGAGCAAAAAGAGAAGAGGCAGCAACGTTAATCGAAGCTGCATTTCAGCAACGTTTGCTTGAAGAGAGGATGATTCATGAACGTGATCAGCAGGTCTTGCTTTCTGAATCATTGTTTCATTATATTAAAGAAACTTTGCCTATGATATCTGTATTTGGCTGCAGTTTTCATGTTCCTTTTTTCTTTATTAATTCTCAATGCGTGAAATTGTATCTGTTAGTGCATTTTGGCAATGTAATTAACTACACATGCATATGGTATGATTAAATAATACATAAGCAAATTATGGTATTTTTATGCATCAAAAAAGGTCGATATATTTTTGTGGCCTTAACTTCCTTTTTCACTTCAGACTAAATCGAGAAGTGTTGAAGCCTCCAATTAGTTTTTATTCTTCTCATGTTTTAATATTACTTTATTCAACTTCTGTATGTGTCCTAGCATTTCCAACCATAGTGATTAGTAGAAGGGGATAAAGTTAGTCTTATGATAATGCTTCTCTTTTGATCTTTGTTCAATTTGTTCTTTTGAGTACGTTGGTGGAGACTTAGAGTAGTGAGTGGTTAGGAGGCTTGCCTAGTCTTTGCTCAACATGTAGTATTGCATGTATTGTAACTTTAGAGCCAGTCAGTGCTGCAAGTTTATCAAAGAGGGAGATTCTTCTTATAATGTGAGTAGGAGTTAATGTAGAGAGAGGGTAGTTGCAAATACACTATGGGTGCTGTTTCTTGAGAATTTCTAGCTGGTATTTACCATGATCCTATGTGAACTTTGAAAAGATGAACTGATGCTTTTGCACGTGACTTATTGATCTAGTGAATTCAACATATTCAAGTATTAAAAAAAGAAGATGCTTTTGCACGTGACTTATTGATCTAGTGAATTCAACACAGTCAAGTATTACTCTTAATGTTTTTGATGGGTAATTTTGTCATGATTTTCCTGCATGCGGCTTCCACAACATACCATTCTTACAATGCCGTGCTTATGACAAATATTTAACTTAATTGTATTGATTACACCTATTCAATTTTTTCTTTGTGCTTTCATTTTGTTTTTGTTATCAGTTTTTTCCTGCTACCATTGATGATATGTTAATACTTAATGGGTGTTTTAAAGTTTATTTATTATAAAATGGAGTTCCTTTTCTGCTTTTCAGCTGGAGGTCGAGTTAAGCAAGCAGCGCCATGAAGGTGACCTGAAGGAGAAGAATAGATTGGCAAGAATGTTGGAGAGCAAGGTTAGTTTATTTATTATTATTATTTTCATATTTTTTAGTTTAACGTGTGGACATTAGCAACTTGTACATAGAGGGACTCAAACTTCTTGGTAGAGACTATATGCCTTAATTAGTTAAGTTATGCTTAGGTCGATAAGGTTAGTAGTTTCATATGGCTTTATAGAATTACTTATAATCTGTCTTCGCTAACTCTTAGGATTCACTTTTTAAGTGTACTTCGATTGAAAAATGTGTAGATCATTTCAGGTTTAATTTGTAAGTTCCTAGAACTCTGCTCTAAATTTAGGATGTTTGGTATGTTGGAAGTATACGAGAGCCTATGATTACTTTTTTATCCGATGGTACAGTGCCCATTTTTTTTTTCTTTATTTAATATAATTCTAAACTTCGTTGATGTTGTGAAATGAAACTTGAGCGTATGAATGTTCGCAGAAATTGTTGACTTTTGACACATTGATCAAACTTAACCTTTTAACTTTTGTTGTATAGAAAATTTTCCAAGAAAGAGTTCTCAGTCTTCGCCAAGAGGAGTTCAACAAACGTAGAGCTGAGAGAGAAGAACAGATCAGGCAAATAATTCAGTCTCGTAAAGCAGAAAGGGAGGCTAAGAGAAAGAAAATCTTTTATGTGAGGCGTGAAGAGGAGAGAATCAGAATATTGCGTGAAGAGGAGGAAGCACGCAAGCGTGAAGGTATTTGTTGAAAGTTTTATGGTTTTCTATGGGGGGAGGGGGAGGGGGAGGGGGGTACTTAGAGCATGAGTTGAAATAACTTCTGCAAAGATATCCGTAGGTTTTAATATAATGTACATTATTAGCGTGGAGTCGTCATTTGTCTGCTTTTGCTCATTGCACTTTTTTGAACTTTGTAGAAGCCGAAAGGAGGAAAAGGGAGGAAGCTGAACGCAAGGCAAAATTGGATGAGATTGCTGAGAAACAGAGGCAGAGAGAGCGCGAATTGGAAGAAAAAGAAAGACTGCGGAAAGAAATGCTCTTTGGTGGAGGCAAATCAGGTGATGCTTCTGCTAGGCCCGATGTTTCTCCTGCTTCTCGACCTCAGGAGTCTAGGACTGCTCCTGCTGCTGCAGCTGCTGCGGCTGCAGCCCCGGCCGCAGGAAAATATGTGCCAAGGTTCCTACGTGAACGGACTGAGAGCTCCAGCCCTAATGCACCACCTCCTGAATCTGATCGATGGGGAAGCAGCAGGCCTGACAATCGACCATCTCAGCCAGGTAGCTGGCGCAATGATGATCGTAGACCTGCTGCATTTGGAAGTT
The DNA here is from genome assembly GCF_002738365.1 of Cucurbita moschata. NCBI lineage: Eukaryota > Viridiplantae > Streptophyta > Magnoliopsida > Cucurbitales > Cucurbitaceae > Cucurbita > Cucurbita moschata. The sequence goes on along the minus strand of NW_019268582.1, from coordinate 692,611 downwards.
CAAGGTCGTCGTGGTCGTCGTCTCGAGTTCCTTCTCGTGGTGGCTCGGAGCGCTGATTGTGGTGGCAGTCTGGCAAACCGAAGGAAGAACAATTTTGAGTTTGATCGGATGCTAAATCATTTCTCGGAAAAAGAAAAAAAAGATGAGTTTTTGGTCCTATTGAGAAAGCAAGGAGGAAGAGGAAGAGGGAAGAAGCAGGAGGGAAAAGGGTGTAATAATATTTGTAGTTGTGTGTTCTAATGTTTACGTGGCAGAAAATTTATTGTTGGAAGAGTTGTTTTTGTTTTGTTAATTTAATGAAAGTACACTGCAGGGGGGGTTCCAATTTATATAGGCCAGATATGAAGTACTTGAGGCGTTGGGCGTTGGAAGTTGTGTTGAATAGCATTTTTATGGAGTCTATTTAAATCAATTGCCCCCTTTTTGAGTTGAAACCATTCTAATTTTCTTGGTGCAACTCGGTGGACTTTAAACTGTACGAGTTAGAATAAGGGAAGCAAAATTTGTTCAGAAAGTAACTATACATGTGACAAGGTCATACAATGGGGATTGGAATATACATGGTACATTAAAGTCACTTATGCTAAACCGTGTGGGAGTAGCGAATTTGAAAATAAATGGGGGATGATATGGAAATGATAAATCTACATCAGCTTGCTCTGAAACCAGAGAAGAAGAAGAAAACCCTAATCCAGCACCAACAAGGATTGATTAGGGCAAAAAGGTGGAGAAAACCCTAATCCAGCACCAACAAGGATTGATTAGGGCAAAAAGGTGGACGTGAGAGCTCAAGAGAAGGAAACTTCCATTGACGAACGGCAACAAACCGGGATAACTCTCTATTTCCTTATTCCATCAATTTTACATGATGAAGATGCGGATTCCTCTGTCTAATTCGGTTTGTATGGAGAGCTAAACTTAATAGAGGAGGCGAGAGAGTTTTATATAGTTTAAGTATGTTGACGGTATGATTTTAGTTTATTAAAGAGTTGTTAATGATTTACATGTATGTTTAATTAGCTACTTTACATACATAGTTGTTCTCTTATTCGGGAGAAGAGAGGAAGCAATGAAATCCTCTTTAATACTCTAGTTCCATAGCAAGGAGACTTGAAGGGTAATAGAAGGGTTAGAATTCTACAGTCTTGTTAATAGAAATTACAACGATTATGGAAATAATCACCATTCATGACCCTCAAAAGTGGCTTGAGAATCTATTAAAAGAAACTAAAATCTACCACAAAACTCAACAACTTATCTATTTAATCTCTCTTAGCCGAACCTTCCTCATTATAGTTGATTTTCTCATTATTTTCTATTTTTCGACAGCGGTGACACTCTGTTTTAGTTTTGTTTAAATAGTTAAAATCTCTAACACCCATTTGAATGTTACCCAAAAACTCACTTAATTTCGAGCGATAAAATTAACCAAAAAGATAGGTTCCCTGTGGAATCGATAATTTACTTATTACTTGCTACTTGTGATAGTGTATACTTGCACTTATTCTTGTGAATTTTACATCATTTTATTATATACATCCACAAGCGATCAGTTATATTCTAAATCGAGTGAGTATATATACCTAGTAACCAACATTGTAGTCTTTTGTCGCATCAAAGTCATGGGAAAGAGTACTTGGTAAATGACTCTAATATTGGAGTTAGGGAATACAAATATATACAATCATGAATATGAACCTATCATTTAAAACTATATTCTTTTGGTGACTTTCCAATTTAGGTCATCAAATATGTATTTACTATTCTACACACAACCGCGACTATAGACCCACCAGATGGTTTGCCCACCTCCTAGGCCTCATGCTAGTCAGGTTAGCGTCTTTGGTGCTGTTGTTGGACACCTAGAAGGAATAGCGACCGTTGTAGCATTATGCTAAACATGATGATCATCTTTCTTTTTATAATGTACGTGTCTGTACTCATCATTTGGCGCAATATCCCGATGCACGTGAACATACATTTATTACATCCATATCATTCAACATACCATAAACACAATGAACGTATCAAACATATAACACGTGCAAGACCATTGAGCACGTGTCATTATATGAGTCTTAGTCATTTTTGACTGCCTTCGAGGAAGCTTGACTCCTTCTTTCTGGAGTCTTTTGTTCGACATTCAAGGATTTGTCAATCTATTGGCACGGCTGAGTGTAGGGCATGGCTCTGATACCATGTTACACGAACACGACTCTCCACAATAGTATGATATTGTCCACTTTGAGCCTAAGCTCTCATGGCTTTGCTTTAGGTTTCCCCAAAAGGGCTCATGCCAATGGAGAGTGTATTCTTAGATTATAAACCCATGACCATTCCCTAAATTAACCAATGTGGGACACTTTCATCCAACAAACGCTTCTCCTCTAGGTTCTGTGAAGGTTTTGTGAAAGAGGCTCGGCCGAAATTGGACTCCTCGTCGCGAGATCAAAGTTGTGGTGGTTATTTTTCTCTCTAGAACCTTCCTTTCTCTCGATTCTCTTTTTCCTTTCCTTTTCTTTTCTTTACATTTCTCTCATCTCAATTTTTTGGTACCTAATTAAGGGGGAAGAATGACCAAAATACCCCTCCCGTATTAACTATGACCATTTTTCAAATGTTTCAACATTTTTCTTGAGTTTGTGGGACTTTTCTAAGTATTTTTCTCTTCTACGTTATCTTGAAATTCCATTCTTAAGATTGTCAATAAAATTTGAGAACTTTGGGCTCAATTTTAAATATCAGGTATTTAATACCTCGTTGGGACTCGGATGTTATAGTATGACATATGTGCAACATGAATGATATATGATATGATTGACATATAAAATGATGAATTGACATGAAATACAACCGCGAAACACACATGGAAGATATGATATTAAGGAAGACGCTAGTAGGGTTGTAGTATATGATAATGAAAATAGAAAATTGTTCGAACCTCATGCATTATTGTCTGTTCATGCATCGAGGGATACCCCTTCTCCTTTCACGAAAGTAGGGACGTGTACGCTACGAAGTAAGGAAACGATCATTATGTTTACCATAATGCTGCCAAGATGGTCGCTATTCCTAACAGGTGTTCGACATCAACAGTTACTAGAGTATGCTTGCTCGACCAAAAAGAGGTCCAGGAGGTGTGTGAACTGACTAGTGGGACCATACTCGTATGTGTAGACCGTGTGTAGGAAAATTAAGTACACATTCAAATTGCTCGTTTATGATAGCTGCGGTAGGAAAATAGATCATTATGATAAGTCTCATTTCATGAAATTGTATGTGTCTGCATTTAACCCTATTAGGGGGGTTGCTTACCTGAGTATTTCTTGAAATACTTAAATCATGTGCTACTCTTATTTTTCAGGTAAATGCAAGGCTCCCCTTGTACGACCGACGGTGGCATCACAATATAGAAGACCATGACACATGCTTAGAATAGTTTCGTAATTTGAATTAGTAGACTATATGTTAGTATAGGTTTGTTGCATTTTCATTTAGTAAGCCTATAAGTTAGTATAAGACATTTTTATTTAAGTTATTTTTATTATTTCAAATTGTATTATTTTACTTTAAAGACCTTAGAAGAGACCTGCAAGATCACAGTCGTGTGAAGTATAAGATCACAGTCATGTGAAGTATTTTCCATGGTCATTACATGTAATAGCTCAAAAATAAATAAAGAAATAAAGAAATAAAATAAATAAACAAAAAAAAAAAAAAAACATTTTCCCATTTCTTCCACTAACCTCTCATCACTTCCCAAAATTATCTGTCTGAGGAAAAAAAAAAAAAAATGACCTTTACCCAGTTGAGATTTGCCAGAGATGAAGATAAATCTTATCAATAATGTATATATTAAACCTTCATTTTCTTTTATTCTATCTTTTTAGAAATCACAACCAATTATAGTGAGATCTTCATTCAATTATTACAATGATCTAGTTTTGAATTAGAAACTAAAGGTAACTCATTTATACGATTCTAGTTAATCATGTCAGATTAGTAATATTAGATTAAATTTTTATCAGGGAAATGAATAGATTAAAGATAGAATGACAAAAAAAAACTACTGAACATGAAACACTGAGATAAGGAAAGATTTGGAAACAGAGATCACTACAAATTTGGAATGCATGAGAATAGAAGGAAACAGATAAAAAAAGAAGATTAGGGAATTAAAAACCACAGACTAATATAAAGGGAAAGGTAAACACATAAGGTAAATAAAGAGAGTAGTAAAGCCAAGAATAACTTGAAATAACTGTATCTACTTTCTTATACTACCCTATGAAAAATAAGATTTTTAATAAAAATATAATTATAGATATATAACATTTCAGACTTTTAACAATGGACCAATGTAAATTAGAGAAATAATGTTGTAGAGTTCAAATATGAAACTAATGTCATGGGCTCATATAGGTTGACTCGAATTTCAAAGGACGAAATCGAACTTTAATTAAAGATATATTCGTGACAACGACTTAAGCTAGCCAGATAAGTGACCTTACTATTGGCATGGTTATATTTTGATGTTGACACGTGCCCTGTGGTTCTGCACGTGTCATATATATTGATATTCGTGAATTGTTTGTAAATTGATATGCTTCCTATATGTTATGTATATGTTATAATATGTGAATTGTATGATAATAGTTACTGTATGATGTGTTCAAGGATATGTTTGAGATAGGATACAAGAAAGATGCACAAAACGAAATGTAACGATAGGAGTAAATACGTTCACGAAACGTTAAGGTTAGGTTATATACTGGAGTGATATGGATAAGAGAGATTGATGGAAGAATATGGTTAGGTTACGGGTAAAAAGGGATAGGTTTGTGATAGATTGATAGAATGATAGCGTTAGGTTAAGTTCTGGTAATGATATGTTTGTGATAGGTATAAGAACGTTAAGGCTATGATAAGTTAGAGAATGATATGACTATGAAGTGTTTACGTTATTACTTGTTTATGATATGATACATTGTGATGCAATATGTCATGGTATGATGTGTATATGATGAAATGTTATGTTAAAAACATAGAACGTTAGGTTAGGTCTCTTAAATTGTGTGTATACAGCATGATATGAATGACATGAAATTACGATAAATGACATGAAATATAACCCCGTTAGAATTATGTATGATTTGAGAACGGAAGGATGAGAAACGATATGATATGAATGATGAGCAATATCTGAAACGATATGAAAAATGATATGATATGTACTTAATGCTAGCGGGGTTGTATTAAAGGATAATGAAATTGTAGAAGTAGTGGGAACCTCATGCATTATGTGTGTTCATGCATCTGAGGGGATACCCCTATCCCATCACGAGGGTACAGACGTGTACATCCAATGGCAGGACAATGATCGTTATGCTTTGCATAGCGCTGCCGTGACGGTTACTAGTTCTAACGGGTTCCAGCATAAGGGGCTTTCAGAGTATGCCCACCGGATAAGGAAAATGACCCAGCGGTGTGCGAACTAGCTGGTGAGCCCATACTCGCACGTATGGGTTGTGTGTAGAGTATATGATACACGTCCACGATTACCCGTTAGGACAGCACCGTAGTGAAAATGAAACGAAATGAAAGATAGGTTCCATCATTTCATTACATATGATTGTTGCATTTAACCCCAATAGTGGGGTCACTTACTGAGTATTTCTTTAAATACTTAAGTCATGTGCTACTATATTTTTCAAGTTAAGGCAAAACATTCATGTACGACTGACGACGATATCGCAATTCGAGACCATGACACATACATCAATGTACGGCTGACGACGACATTGCAATTCGAGACCATGACACATACATCGGATAGTGGTATTTATTTTCTTAGACTTAGGCTAGAATAAGATGTTTTTAACTTAAACTCTCATTTATTCTATTTAGTCTTTTGTTTTGTCGTTTTAAAGATGTTTTCGAAACACGTGAGTCCATGACTGTGTTTTAAGATATAGGTTATGTTATGTTTTATGGAATTTAAAAGAAGTTTTCCGCATTCAATGTTTATAGTATGTATACAATAGCGACCTTAGATTAAGTAGAAAATTTCGGATCGTTACATTACAATTATTATATTATATAACTATTATTTTTTTAAAAAAAAAAATTGAAACTTTGAAAGGGTTTCCTTTATTCACAACAACATCATAATAAAAATAATGGTGTAGGGATGGGGCTTTGAACCATGGAAAGAGTCAAGATTGAACTGTGGAAAGAGTCAACAGAACCACTATTGTTACATTTTCTGCTTACAAAGTTTTTATGATTTAGTTGGACAGAACCACGCAGTTATATTTTCCAACTTTTTCCTATTTTATTTCAAAACTATTAGGATGATTTATTGTTGTTTTTTGTTTTGAATTGAATTACTTTTTCACACTCAATAATTAAAAAAAATTAAGCATACTTAAATATTTGTTAAAACCCTATTCAACCGAGTCTAAGATCTACTTGTACAAAGTTGCCTACAAACTACACTCTACTGTTAATAGTCTATTCAATAAGCCTTTCAAGCTTACTTGATAATCCGATTACCAACCTATAACTCGGGTGTCTTCATCCGAAACACGTTCAAATCATGCTAACACAATCTTCAGTACTCTGTCTCTCTCTCATTTTGTTGATTAAGGCGGGTTTAAAGGGAAACTAGCAAAGTCTTGAGTAACAAGAAAAATTATATAATTGAAGCAATGGCTATGACATGGTTGCAAATTATGAAGCGAACTTGAAGAGCAGATGTTGATATAGAATGCTAAGACAATGGAACAATCACACTATGCAATCTACAAATTTCTCTGAAATTCATGTTTTTTCTATCTTCTCAGTGAGTGAGTGAGTGAGTGAGTGAGTGAGTGAGTGAGTCAGTCAGTCAGTCAGTCAGTCCAACAGCTGAGCAAGAAACCAAATGAAAGCAACCTTTTTAGAAGTGTCTCCAAAACATCTTTCTTCTTCTACCAACTCTTTCTTTTTTATCTCAACCCTCTCATTTTCTTACACGCATCTATAACAATCACCACAGGGAAAGCCAAAAAAACAAGCATGCTCACACTGCCAGATGAGGGGAAAAAAAAAAAAAAATTATATGGAGTTATCAACATATACTATGTTATGGGATGGATAAATTACTAGACGGTTATTGTAGGTTTTGTCGCCCTTTTTCCTTCCATGGCGTCTTTCTTTCTTCGACATGTTGCACAGAGGAACGGACCTTCCCATGGCTTTGACGATGGCGAAAAGAAAGGCCCCGAATTCATCGACAAATTTTCATTTGGGGGTTGATCCACTTGACAAACTGCACATTTGAAGATCCCTGAGTTTGGATCTGACGCTAAATCTTTGCCTAACCTGCATTTCCATTATAAGTGAACATGTTTCAAGTCACTTTTGGACAGAAATTACAATAATTACACCAGAATTCACCAGTTTTCTATTAATATAACAGTTAGGAACAGAGATAAATTTTTCGACAACCAAAGAAAATCGAAGGTCTTTCGTTAATTACAGTATATAAATCTACAATGAAGAGAACAATCCTAGGAAACTATCTTAATACCACTATTTCTATCAATATAACAAGTTAGGAAGAACCAAGAGTCCAAGTTAAACTCCACACTATGATATTATTTGGTTTATTGAAGTACGATATATACCAAGCGAATAGAATAATCCTAGGAAACCGTCGGCCGAGCTCAGACAACATACCATGCTTCAAGAGCAAGAGGGAATAAACAAAAGAAAGAAGAAATGCATCAATTATACCTTTCAGCAAGCATAGCGGAACCTTCTTCAAACAATTCCTCCACCACTCCAACAGCAGAAAGTTTATTTGCAGATTTGCCCAAAGAGTTTTGATATTTCTTCCCAAAGAGTGTGGTGAGCACATTTTGCTTCGTCCTTGGAGTTGGTGGTAATAATATAGGTTGCTCGGATGGTATGATATCAACAACTAAGCAAGTTGTATCGTCCTTCAACCCCCTCGACCGCAGAGCCTCCTACAATACGAGCCGATCAAAATATTCACAGGATTGAAAAGAAATGAAACTCCTATGAATATTCCAAAAGGCTAAGGGCAGTTTTTTTCACTATAAGAACTGAGGTGTAAGTAATCCTGAATCTAAACACACAAACAGAATCAGCTTGTTCTTTTAGTTTTTATCATCATAAAAAGACCTATGGTTCGAGATCGAAACATTGAGTCTTGCCTCAAGGAATAAAAAACCTTCAAAGCCTTTTAGAACATTGATCCCATACCATACCATACCATTAAGGTCTACAATTGAAACTCACCTTCACAACTAGCTTAGCAGCAAGCTCTGCAGGTAAACCACGACAAGACTTTGCAGCCATATCAGACGATAAAGCATCCCATATACCATCAGAAGCAATTATTAGTCGTCCGCCAGCATTAGAAAGCTGCATAACCAATTAGGAAAACATAGCAGAGTATTCAGTCAAGGCACGTTCTGAATAAGTAGTCGAACAACTACTGATAGATTGAGAGGTCACCTTCACTTGCTTAACATGCGGTATCGGGACAATATATTCTCCTACATCTGTATCACCAATGGACCTAGAAAGACATAAGCCACCAGGCCAGCAGCGGAGAGGACCGACCTGTAAATGGAAGTCACATAAGGGCCCAAAAACATTATCACGTATGACTAGAGTCAGCAGAGATGCATAAAATTAAACCTCATTGCCGCCGAAAACATTGAGCCTCCCAACCTCACCACCACTCGCAGTTACACGTTTCCTCTCTTCCTCATTTTCCTCCAGCCTATGATCAACCGTCAATAGAGAAACCACACCTCCTTGGGTGTCTAATATGCACCGTGAATCTCCCACGGACGCCACTGTAACAGTCCACCCATCAATCACAACAAATGTAACAGTAGTTCCAGAAGTTTCCCCTGCAAGTAAGATAAGATTACATGTGACATAATGGCATTGTGTATTCAAGAAGAACACCGATAGACAGACGACATGCTACATACCTTTTTGCTGAAACTCTATGTCAGTTTTGACAAAACCAGCAACTAATGCTCGAGGAAGGGCTTGTAGCCATTTTTCTCGACTGGCCCCTTGAGGAATTGCACTTAAAACATTACCCAGTAAATGTTCCTTTGCAAAGATAGCGGCTGATATGCCATTATGCCCATCAAAAATCTGCAAATAGAAGCCAGTTCCTCAGTAATCATAGAACTCAAGTAGCACAATAACTAAAGTATTAGATAACTAAGAGAACAAAAAGTTAATGAAAGGAAACAATACCGCAAAAACAGAAAATGCAGTAGAAGGGTTTCCAGGAATACGGTGGTAATCAAGTTTAATCAGAAAGTAGTCCTCTCCTTTCTTTGCCAAAGCAGCCTGTCCATACTTCACAAAAGGTTTCTCAACCCTCTCGTTCCTCAGCTCGCGACCAATCAAGGTAGCAAGCGGAACGAGAGGGGGTTTAATCCTTGATACTTCTGTCTGACTCATTTCATCCTATGTTTCGGCATTTCCAAGACCACACCCCAAATTCCTGCTCATTCCTACTCATTCAAATCAATCAAATGAGCCTCGCAACATTAGATGACAAATCCACAAAAATTACTCTCAAACAACTACCACTTTCCGATCTAAATCTTAACACAGATTCAGCAGCATAACTTACAGATAAACAACACTAAACAAAATACTAACCGAAAATGAAGAAACGCACAACACAGAATCCCTCTCAGACTCCAAGGAAACCCCAGGGAAACGCAAAATCAGAGAATGAAACAAAATCCGGAAACCGCTCCCAAATTGAGGGCAATTTCAAAGAGGTTCCTGAAAGGTAAAGAAAAGAAAAGAAAAGAAAATCATAATGAGGATGAAAATTAGGAAAATTAAGGACCACAGAGTCTCACAGGCGGTGGTACATTCAGTGTCAGAAACAGATCGAGCAGAGGGGATCGGACAGTGGATAGTTGTGCAACACCATTTTCACAAAATCTTCAAAATTTCCTTCAAATTATCTAGTCGTAGCAAGGTCGATCGAATGGCGGGGAAAAATTCCCAGCTAGAATTTCTAGGGAGAGAGAGAGAGAGGAAGACGAAGTGAGAGAAAGAAACCCACAGTTGTTTTTTACTGGTAGAGAGAGAATGAAAGAGAGACGCGGAACGGTGGGGTTGGAGATGGGATTTTCGGCCAAGCTCTCTGATAATGACATTTTTCTCTAAATGCCTATAATACCCTTTTTCCTTTTTTTTTTTTTTTTTTTTTTTTTTTTTTTTTTTTTTTTTTTTTTTTTTTTTTTTTTT